>NC_048299.1:268831370-268867677 GCF_013100865.1 Trachemys scripta elegans | reverse complement strand
GTGCATAGACTAATCTGGGTGTAAGGAAGAACTTTTCTTGATAGCGTAGCAAGTGGCCTGCATGTGGGCCCTTCTATCATAGAATCATAGACTATCAGGGTTGGAAGGGACCATCATGTATCAGAGGGGTAGCCGTGTTAGTCTGAATCTGTAAAAAGCAACAGAGGGTCCTGTGGCACCTTTGAGACTAACAGAAGTACTGGGAGCATAAGCTTTCGTGGGTCAGAACCTCACTTCTTCAGATGCAAGTCACTTGCATCTGAAGAAGTGAGGTTCTTACCCACGAAAGCTTATGCTCCCAATACTTCTGTTAGTCTTAAAGGTGCCACAGGACCCTCTGTTGCTTTTTACAGATTCAGACTAACGCGGCTACCCCTCTGCTACTAGGGTTACACAGTCTGCTTTTTTCCTTATTGGAGTCAGTCACAGTTTTCATGACAGCTAGCTACCAAGTGTCCTAGGGAGTATCCAAATATCTCAAACACTACAACAACCGTATAATTCTTTGATTGCACCCATACACACACTACATATATCCCTACCCCCATCCAGAAATCTCATCAGATCCTACAGCCTAAGCAGAGCTAGCACTGGCTGATATCCTCAAAGGAAAATCTGGGTTACTGAATAAAGTGGTGTTGGTGACTCGGTATGCATCACTCCTGAACCACCTCAGTGTCATGGTGAAGTGACACCATGCTAGTGCAGCCACTAGTTTTTGAACGAGCTGTAAAATTGGGGTCCTGACTACATGTGGTTATTAAAAATCCTTGTAAGATTATGAATGTTAGCCCTTGTGATGTCGTGTCCCTCTAAATGTTTTAACTCCCCAGTAGGATTGCCAGCATTGTATGTCAAAAATACGAGACTGTTTTCTTAACACCCTTAGGGAGGAGTTTGTACCCACAGGGGCTGGGGTGGGGTACCCAGTATCACAAAGGGTGAGGTGTACTAACCATGTGGCAATTGAGGAAACCTTCTCCCTGCAGCAGGCAGGCACTCTTGGCGGCTGGGACCCAGTTCTGGAAGTGAACAGGGCAGCACTGAAGGGACAGGGTTGGGAGGGGAGTGGAAAGATGCACCAGTGATTACTGGCCCCCTGATGGACTGGGACCCCTGCTGACTCCAGCCCATGTGCTTTCCCTGCACAGGCTCTGTCTGGCAGGGAAAGTGGATGGGGCTGTGTGCCCTGAAGCTGCCCTGAAGGGCCAGGGTCAGGAAGGGGCTCTGTCTGGCAAGGGGTCAGTACTCCCAGGATGTTGCCTTCTGTTTCCCACTTGCAGAGTCTCAGCCAATGTCCCCAGCAAAGGGGCATAACTGCTGGTCAGTAGCTGCTGCAGCTTCAGCAGTGGGGGAGTGAGGCGGGCAGGGAGCCTGGTCCTGGCACCTGAGACCATCTACACAGAGCCCTATCTGCTTCCCCTGCTGGATAAAGCCCACTCCAGCCTGTCAGCATGGCTTCATCAGGTCTTCATGTCCCCTGATAACCTTATCGTGCTCCCCCAGGAAACTGCGTCCCATACTTTGGGAACCGCTGTGCTATACGTACGTTGGTTCAGTAAATCCTGGGACCGATTCTGCATTACTACATTGTCAAATTTTACAAACTTAATCTCATGGGAAGGTAAGGTAGTAATAAAACTGGCTTTGCATAATGATAATACTTTAATATGTTAAAATATAGGATAAAAGGCTTCCCACACCGATTTAGTAGGGGACAGGCAATTTTCTATTTAAATAAGAAATAGAAGGACTGCTGGTAACTGTACGCTCCAGTGCAAGGCCTCACTTTCCTGGGATTTTTTTCAATTTTGCTGCCTGAACAATAAAGCAAGCACAGCAAACAGCTGCGTTTCTATCAGTTCCCTCCGTATCTGCGTCTATCTCCTTCTCTGCTGGGTCCCAATATAACAGCCCCCATTTCCTGGGCCAGTTCTTACTTGCATAATTCTGCCTACTGTTTCCATAGAATACAATATTTTTCTTTTTTCCTGTTTTAAATTTGTTACTGTGTGCTGGTAAACAGTGCCAGAGGTGGCTGCAAATCAGTAGTGGATGTGATGCAAGGTGTGGCACACACAGGTATGCTGGTGAAACATTTGCAGGCAACAGCATCTGAAATGAGTCAGAATTACACAGGCTAAAGTCCTACTGACCCATATCTACTAACTCGGTGGCTGCTGGTATAGCAGGCAAACTGATTCCAGTATATTTATTGTTATGAAGGTACTTTAGAACCTTTGGCTTCTGATAAAATATCATCAGACTTGTTGGATTAAATGTCATCAAAACATCAGCATTACGCAAAGAAATTTTAATGTGTTCATCTTTTATCTATGTGTGTTCAGTACAGGTTTGCATCAGATGTGTGTGTGCACAGAGTACCTCCTCTGCACAGAGCGAGTGCAAGTATAAACTTTCTGCAGAATGAATGTGACTATATTAGACTAGCAGAAAATGTTGTGCTGGGGAAGGTGATGAGTAATCCCTGAACTAGACCCTGATTAAACCACATGCGGGAGCAGGTATATGAGGCCTTGTCACCACTACCAAGTTTTGTCAACAAAAGTCAGGTTTTGTCAACAAAATAGTGGAGGTGCACACACAACAATGCTCCTCCTACTGATTTAACTCCTTTGCTACATTGACATAATAAAACCACCTTGACGGGCGGCAGAAAGCTTTTTGTGAAGAAGTTAGAGTGATGCAGCTGACCATGCTGGCTTTCTGCAGCAAGCATGCTCCTACCTGAGGTGGAAAGGAGTCCAGAAGGGCTGGCTGTATTTTAAAGAAGCCTATTCAGGGAGCAGGAACAAACCATCCCAATGTGCGGAAAGAATAGCAAACATGGCAGGCGATCAGCTTGGCTTAACTGTGAAATCTTTGGTGAGTTTAAACACAAAAAGGAAGCTTAGAAGAAGTGGAAACTTGGACAGATGACTAGGGAGGAGTATAAAAATATTGCTCAAACATGCCGGGTGTAATGAGGAAGGCCAAAGAACAATTGGAGTTGCAGCTAGCAAGGGATGTGAAGGGTAACAAGAAGGGTTTCTACAGGTATTTTAGCAACAAGAAGAAGGTCAGGGAAAGTGTGGGACCCTTATTGAATGGGGGAGGCAACCTAGTGACAGATGATGTGGAAAAAGCAGAAGTACTCTGCTTTTTTTGCCTCGGTCTTCACAAACAAGGTCAGCTCCCAGACTGCTGCACTGGGTAGCACAGTATGGGGAGGAGGTGAGCAGCCCTCAGTGGTGAAAAAACAGGTTAAGGACTATTTAGAAAAGCTGGCCATGCACAAGTCCATGGGGCCAGATCTAATCCATCCAAGGGTGCTGAGGGAGTTGGCTGATGTGATTGCAGAGCCATTGGCCATTATCTTTGAAAACTTGTGGCAATCGGGGGAGATCCTGGACAATTGGGAAAAGGCAAATATAGTGTCCATCTTTTTAAAAGGGAAGAAGGAGAATCTGGGGAACTACAGACCAGTCAGCCTCACCGCACTCCCCGGAAAAATCATGGAGCAGGTCCTCAAGGAATCCATTTTGAAGCACTTGGAGGAGAGGAAGGTGATCAGGAACAGTCAATATGGATTCACCAAGGGCAAGTCATGCCTGACAAACTTGATTGCCTTCTATGATGAGGGAACTGGCTCTGTGGATATGGGGAAAGCAGTGGACATGATATACCTTGACTTTAGCAAAGCTTTTGATAGGGTCTCCCACAGTATTCTTGCGAGCAAGTTAAAGATGTATGGATTGGATGAATGGACTATATGGTTGGAAAAAAACTGGCTAGATCTCCAGGCTAAATGGGTAGTGATCAACGGCTCCATGTCTAGGTAGCAACCAGTATCAAGCAGAGTGCCCAAGGGGTTGGTCCTGGGGCCGTTTTTGTTCAAAATCTTCATTAATGATCTGGATGATGGGATGGATGGCACACTCAGCAAGTTTGTGGATGACACTAAACTGGGGAGAGAGGCAGATATGCTGGAGGGTAGGGATAGGGTCCAGAGTGACCTAGACAAATTGGAGGATTGGGCCAAAAGAAGTCTGATGAGGTTCAACAAGGACAAGTGCAGAGTCCTGCACTTAGGAAGGAAGAATCCCATGCATTGCTACAGACTGGGGACCGACCAGCTAAGCGGCAGTTCTGCAGAAAAGGACCTGGGGATTACAGTGGACAAGAAGCTGAATATGAGTCAACAGTGTGCCCTTGTTGCCAAGAAGGCTAACGGCATATTGGGCTGCATTAGTAGGAGCATTGCCAGCAGATCGAGGGAAGTGATTATTCCCCTCTATTCGGCAATGGTGAGGCCACATCAGGAGTATTACACAGTTTTGGGTCCCCCACTACAGAAAAGATATGGAAAAATTGGAAAGAGTCCAGCGGAGGGCAACAAAAATGATTAAGGGGCTGGGACACATGACTTATGAGGAGAGGCTGAGGGAACTGGGCTTATTTAGTCTGCAGAAGAGAAGAGTGAGGCGGGACATGATAGCAGCATTCATCTACCTGAAGGGAGGTTCCAAAAAGGATGGAGCTCAGCTGTTCTCAGTGGTAGCAGATGACAGAACAAGGAGCAATAGTCTCAAGTTGCAGTGGGGGAGGTCTAGGTTGGATATTAGGAAAAACTATTTCACTAGGAGGGTGGTGAAGCACTGGAATGGGTTACCCAGGGAAGTGGCGGAATCTCCATTTTTAGAGTTTTTAAGGCCCGTATTGACAAAGACCTGGCTGGGATGATTTAGTTGGGGATGTTTCTGCTTTGAGCAGGCGGTTGGACTAGAACGACCTGAGGTCTCTTCTAACCCTAATCTTCTATGATTCTTCTATGAGTACACTGGAGTTGCTGGATCCATTTGGGTCTGTGGAGATAGGAGGCTGTGCAGTCGTAGCTCTGATCCAGCTGTAGGAACTTTGACATCCATTGCTCATGGCATGGATGAGAAGGGGCATGAAAGGGACATGCAGCAGTGTTATGCTAAGATCAAGTGGCAGGTGTACCAGAAGGCAAGGGAGGCCAACCATTGCTCTGCTGAGGTGTCAAAAACATACCGCTTCTACAAGGAGCTACACATCATCCTCGGCAGTGACTCAACCTCCACCGTGAAAAGCCCCGTGGATACTTTGTGGGGGACTGGAAGCAGCGGCCAGCGGAGTCAACCCTGGGGAATAAGTAGTGGACAAGGAAGTCGAGTTGGAGGAGGACGTAGGACAGGCGACAGGCTCGTCCAGTGGCATGGCTAGCCAGGACCTCTTTTTAACTCCAGAGCATTCTAGCCAGTCCCAGCAGTCCAGCTCTGGTGCACCTGAAGCAGGAGAGGGGAGCTCCAGAAAGTTTACATTTTGCTTTGATATTGCATGGTTACATGAGGTAGGGGTGTCCTTTATTTTGTTACACAGTGTATGTGGGAGAAGGGATAGAAATTAACAACACCGTTTGCATGTGCGTCTCATTCCCCTGTGCAGCTATGCAGTGGGGGCCCTGAGGAAAAGTTTTTTAATGCACACTGAGATCTCCTGAGAATCCTCCATAGAGATCTCTAAGAAACTTTCCTGAAGGTACTCTGTAATCCTCTGCTTAAAGTTCCTTGGCAGAGCTGCTTTGTTTCTTCCCCCATTGTAGGAAACTTTGCCGTGCCAATCAGCAATTACTTCTGCAGGAACCAAAGCGGCACACAGGCGAGCAGCATACGGACCAGGTCTGAAGTTGTACGCATGCAGGAGATGCACCCTTGCATCTTCCATTACCCCCAGTTGTGTGATTTCAGCTCTGATCACCCTCGCCTGTGGAAAATGGTGCCAGTACTCAGAATAGTGTCCCTAGGCGCTTGTACTGATCCCCTTCTGAAACCATCCAGACCCTTTGTTCCATCGTGCACCTTCCCCCGCTCAGTTGAACTCACCATGTTTAGTGCTCTCCCCGAGCTGCATGCTCGCCAAGAGAAAGTGAGAAAGAGGTGTGTGTAACTTTTATGGTTCAAGACTGTGAGTGCATTCACAATACTGACTCCGTGCATTGTTTCTTTTGCTTCTGCAGATCTGCCCTAGCAGGCCAGCTCCTGCATACCGGCAGAGCAGCTCCGTCAGATAAGGAGGCAAACAAGAAGGAGTAAGGACATGTTTCCAGAAGTGCTGCAATCATCTGATCATGCTGATAGTGAGCACAGAGCATGGAGGGAGACAATAAATGAAAAACTAAAAATGGATAGCCAGGAGAGGAGACAGGGGCTGGAGTGGATAATAGAGGGGCAGGAGCAGATGATAAAGCTCATGGAGGACCAAACAGAGAGGCTCAGGACCGTGGCGGCAGACGAGCATCCGCCAAAATACCGCCGACAAGCAGCATCATCCAGAGGCGGCGACGCCGAAATGACGCCGAAATTCGGCGGCATTTCAGCAGATGCTCATCCGCTGGCCAGTACGCAGCAGCACTTAGACGCCCCAGCCGCCATGGCGCCTGCGGGCACCGCGTTGGGAACCCCTACCCTAGTTCTACTCCAGCCCTGCTCTGGCTCCAGCCTAGTTCCCAGCCCTACTCTTGCCTGATTCAGCACTGCCCCGACTTCTGATACCAGTGCTGACGCCTGGCTCCAACCACTAGGTCTGACTGCCACTGTCCCACTAGATCTGATTATCTTCGTCTCAATTTCTGACAAACTGGAGGAAAGTGCAGTGAAGCTGTCCTTGTCCTCTCAGCATCACACTTAAGAGTAGACACCTCCAAAAGAAGAAAAAGGAGGCCGACAATTAGGACTGGAATTTGGACTTCTTCCAGAAGGCTTGATTGACTTTGTCAGTCATGTCCTTTTTTGACCTTTTCGTTTTTCGATGGTAATTAAACACACTGATGTCTGCTTGGATCTTCCATCTGACTAGCTATCCACCTTTATTGACAAGTTAAAATCTATGCAGAAGTGATCCAAACTGGTTGTCCATGTTGGCTTTATTTTATGAGAACTTCATGACACCAAGTAATTAGCAATAGAAATACTGTGTGAGAACAGTGTATGACATTAGGGTTGGAGTAATTTGGTTTCTAACTGAATGATCTGACAGCTACTGCAAGATTCATTAAGTGAATGAAATCTGAATAGATTGTTATAATTATTTTATATAGCACATTTCTGCCCAAATTACTTTCTTTGACATTCTCTTTTTGGAGTTATTGACAAGGGACTGCATGACTTGGGGAATTGGTAACAGGATATGGAATCTTACATTGCCACTTCAGATCAAGCCCAAGTCAATAATGACAGAGTGTTTCCAACTGATGCTTGCTGAATGACAATTGCGAGATGAATTGGTGATTTCAGTCCAGTCCCAATAGGCAATTACCCGCATCATAAAAAAAAATGCGCTTATACTATGTTTGCTTTCTTGTTGGCAGTTTCAGCGCTGAGGCCAAGGGATAAATGACTCTCCTTCCACCTCCAGTAGTTGTCTCTTCAGATCAGGATTAAAGCACATTTCTGAGAAAGTTTACACCAGTATTGCCCTGGCTGTATCCAGTCTCTGACTGCCAAATGCTGGGACTGGAGGACAGGAGATCACTTGATGATTGCCCTGTTCTGTTCATTCCCATTGAAACATCTGACATTGGCCTGAAGACAGGATGCTGGGCTAAATGGACCATTGGTCTGAACCAATGTGACCATTCTTATATTCTTATTATAAACAGAAGGCTTGATTTTCTAGGACTAACAATCTGGCATTTTTCATAATTACTGATATTCACACCTTCATATTTCCTGGTAAGTCACTGCTATATAAGGTGAGCAAAGACATAGAACTGATATTTGCAGTACTTCTTCATCTCACTCCATTCTAGATTGTTCTTGCTCATGCAAGTACCCTTCATCTCTCAAAGCCAGCTCCTTGCCCATTCTTACACAGCAGTGAGTGACAGGATATGAGGGAAAACTTCCTAATTAGACAGTAAATCATAGTCTGCCAGGGGAAATGTTGGAAGACCCATCAAATGAAACTTAAAATTAGGGGGGATAAAGCACCAGGGCGTGGGGAGAATATATTGTGAGGACAATCCTGCAGTGACAGAGGAATAGAGTGGTTAACTTAAAATATCTTTTCCATCTCTAACTTATAAGGTTCTGTGACAGCTCGTAAATGTGATTGTATGTCACCACTACCCATAGCTCTCTCACCTTTTTGTCATACTTACTGACCTAGCTGAATAAGGGTTTTGTGCATTACTGTATCGAGTGGTTTCCTAAAAACAAGGTAAACACAGCGGTATCTTTATCTTTTAAGAAAAATAATAAACACCACTTCTCTGTCGGCTCAGTTGATCCCAAAGTCTCCAAGTCTTAATTATTATTTCTTGCAACTCTGTCCTAGTCAAATCCTAACTTGCCACGTGTTCTCCTATTGTGTCCTTCAACTCTACTATCTGCCACGTGCCTGGATTACCATTTGTTCCGAAGAATTCATCCCAACATGACAAGTTAAGCCTGATCAGTCAGCGTTTGTTCTCTCAGAGACCTCCAGCTGTTTTTAAGTAACATCCCTTGTCACATTCTAGAAAGTCCAACCGACTGAATGAAACAAAACTAACTTTTATCACTACAAAACTAAGTAAAACCTGGTCTAATGCTACTCTAATTGACTTCTGAGACTAACCACAAACCTTGGACTAACCTCTTGTTGGGCAAATACAACAGCAGTGACCATTAGGCTACCTGGCTGAAACCTTTAAATCCACCCTGCTTTCCAACCGCAGATTAAATAACCCTGAGCCTTTTTAAATTTTGGAAGTTACAACTTTCAATCACCCGCTGCCCCTCATCATTTTACAGCACCGGAGATTGTCAGCATTGGGCTCACTGTCGTCCTGCCTATAAACTTGGACAGGTGGAAGGCATGTCCTTTTCTATCCAGGCCCTGTGCCTTTGGCATGCTCTCTCCCTGGATTACTTGCATTAGTGCTGTGCAGCTCTGGCATCATTTGCTGGTGCCTACAGTCTTTTATTTTGCTCCCACATTATTTTTTCTCAGTAGCTTTGTTTACCATTTTAACATTTTTCACTCGGGATTTCTTGGTTAGGTATTTGGGAACACAACCAGCTGTTGATTTTGTGGTTTACATTATTAAAATGGCTACAAGTTGCTGGGCAGTATGGGGCCCCAGGAAATGTAAAATTCATGTTATTTCAGTGAAGACAGAATTGATAATAGCGGACTCATATGCTACAGTAACAGGTACAACAAGGTATTAATCATCATGCACACACCTTTGGAGAAGATTTGGGAAATAGAATGGAGTCAAATACTGTAACAATGGGCACATCTAGATGTTAAACCCCATTTGGTATAATTTGAGAATCAAATGTGTTGTTAGCTAACCCCTTACAGGTCCTAGAGAAAAACAAACCTGGGGGGACTTGTAGGGCAGAGCTATATGTATGCAATAGGTTCTACTATGTATAATATAGCTGTTTGCTTTTATTGTAGCGTAGAAAGAGGCTTTTGAGCTCTCAACACTGTATTGTCTTCTGTATCTGAGCCCTCTAGATCAGTTTGCTCTAGTATGAAAAATCCTCTTAACAGGAGGTTTATTAGTGGAATGGATTCTCTGGTCTGCTAAGGCCACTTTGCAATGCTCGTGCAATGCAGTGTGGCTTTAAACCAGGTGTAGATTCCCAGGTGAGAATTACTTCTCTGTAGGGGAAGTCTCTGCTGATGTACCTTGCCAGCAGCAACTCCCACAGCTGGCATAAAGGGAGAGGGGGTACACGTTGGGGAGGGGTGAGGGAGGCGCGTTAGAGCTGAACTTTGCTATGGACAATGCTCTGCTGGTGCAAGGGGCCCGGTGCCAGCAGCAATTGAGGTCCTTCTCTAGCGTGCACTAGGGCTGATTAGGGAGCTGCAATCGGCTCCCTCTGGCCACGGCTCAGCGCGGACTAGATATAGCAAAGAATTGGGGCCAGTAAATTCTCTGTTGCAGAGAATCTACTGCTACTTTATAAAATAAAAATATATTTTATAAATTCCTCTCTTGCTGAAGCAGAAAATTTATCGGAAGGAAAATTCCCTTGAATTGTCTCTCAGATGCAATGGGGAAGCATTGCTTGGAGTGTGAATAAAGAGGAAATGCTTAATAAGGGGGATATGCAGCAAGCATGGTAAACAAAACCTATCCTATCCTGCCTAACCAGCTCATTACCCTTTGTTTAATATACTCCTTCTTTGCTCCTTATGCCAGACCTTGCTGAATGTCCCTTTCTCTCCTGTTTGTAATGCATCCTATTTATGTTGCATCCTTTTGAATTCTTGGGATAAACTGAGTGAGCAAGTCACCTAGATGCTATAGAGTCGGAGTAGGGCAGTAGGCAGACATCCATTGACTTCAGTGAGCTTTGGACTGGCCCAGATCCTGGAGTGGATCTAAACACTGCACATGCCCAGACTCTATGGGAACATTCTGATAAGGACTTTGTCTCTATTGACCCCTTGCCAACGGCCTTTTGAGGAACTGCAGAGAAAAGGTCCCCTCAGAAAAAGAGTTCCTTGGGAAGGCCACACTTTAGTGAGCCATTTAGTGACATCTTGCCTCCGTGCAGGAACCCAGAGGGTTTGTGTTGAACAGCCAGCCTGTGTGAGCCAAGGCACAATGACAACCTTGAATTTGGGAGTTTAATATTCCGTTAATTGCTGCAATAAAAAAAAGCAAACTTGGCAACACCAGTTTCACTCAAATGCCTCCTCACGAAATAAACGGTGTGTCAGTTCCACCTACGGTATTACCAAGAGACTATTACTATCATCGTTACAATGTCTCTTATACAGGCACCTCCCACATTGCCATCCATCTAAACAGAGCTAGAGTCTCTAAGAAGAAATGTTCTTGAATCAGGTCTTTAAACTGAAACATTAGCTACAAGCCCCAGAGGACATTGTTGGACTGCTTTGGGCTGCAAGTTAACCTCCTTCTGTTTGGGAAAGCATAAAAATTAAGTATCACAGATAAGCATTTAATTTAGGTTTAATGGAGGCAGGCATCACAGGCTGATGCATTTGCCTATTAAAGAGAAACTTATTGAGATTTGAAATGGGATCACTTCTGCTGTCATATAGTTAACAAAAGTGAATAATTAGACATTTATAAATTAAACATGTAAGACACGGGTAGGCATTTTTGAATTGGCACTTAACAAGCAAACCTGAGGAAAAGTGATTAGATATTTATTGTTTCAAAGATTTATTGGCACGTGACATTAATAAATATTCTAACTGATATCTACCTGATTTGCTGTGGCTATCTAGGTATATGGAAATGCAAAGCCTTGCTCATTTTATATAGGTAATGAAAATGCAAATTTAAGAGTAAATTCTGAACTCAGCATCCCAAGCTCTTACTGTGCCATTCCCATTGCCGGCAATGCAAAAACCACAAATTTTTGCAAAAAGCACCTTCATTTCCATTGACTTGGCAGTTGACAACATTCAGTGTCTCTTAGGGTGAGCCCCTTTGCTTGGTTTTACACAGTGATGGCAGTTAGAAATATTTCTTCCATTTTTGAAAGACTCTACTAGCTTGAGAAAGATTTTCTATATTTCAATGGGTTATGCCAGCAAAGCTGACATTATCTCTCCATCCAGTAGAAACTTCAAATGCACCCACTGCAGTAAGAAAATAATTCCCGTAACTAGTCATGCTTATCAAATCTAATCATGGCACAACATGAGTAATATCTTGCACAGGGCTCCTCTAATGCTCCTTTAACAATCAAATGGTGTTTGCTTTATTTTAATATTAAATAAGTGGTTGCTTCCATCTGCTCTTTCGTGACACAAATGAGAGATTTATTTGAGGCATGTCTAGCTAGGGTTTGTTTGTGTTTCTTACCAGTGGAGACTGTTCAGTAAGTCTGTGCAATCAAGCTGACCATCTTTCAGTTCACAGTTTATTTTATTGTGCGTTTTGCTTTTGCAAAAGTTTTGTTCAGAGTTTGAATCGGAGACAAAAATGGCATCCTCTTAAACATTTTGGCCATATTTTCAGAAGTGTTCCCAAAGTATGGGTGTGTCAAGTTGTGGGTACCCCCCACTATTAGAGATGTAGGGTCTGATTCCTACAGGTGTCTTTCCGTGATTAGTCCTTATTGTCCTTGCCTCATGTTACCATAAGGTGGAATTCACCAACTCTGCCCACTAGCATGAGGAACAGGGCTGGCTCCAAGTTTTTTGCCACCCCAAGCAAAAAAAATTTCCTGCGCCCCCCTGGCCCCGCCCCATTCCAACCCCTTCCCCAAATCCCCAGCCCCACCTCCTCCCCGGGGCATGCCGCATTTCCCCTCCTACTTCTCCCTCCCAGGCTTGCCTGGTGGGAGGGAGGGGGGAGAAGCAGAGCTGCGGCGCACTCGGGAGAGGAGGCAGAGGTGAGCTGGGGGGGGTGGTTCCTCTGCCCTCCCCCCCAGGTTACTTCCTGTGGCCCTCCCTGCGCCCCCACTGCCACAGCTCACCTCCGCTCCCCCTGCTCCCCTGAGCACGCTGCCGCCATTCCGCTTCTCCCTCCTCCCTCCCAGGCTTGCCGCAAAACAGCTGATTTGCGCGGCAAGCCTGGGAGGGAGGGGGGAGAAGTGGGGCAGCATGCTCAGGGAAGCAGGCGGAGCGGAGATGAGCTGTGGCGGTGGGGGTCGGTTCCTCTGCCCCCCCCCCGGTTACTTCCTACGGCACCCCCCACCGCCGCAGTTCACCTCCGCTCAGGGCCGGCTCCCAGCTTTTTGCGCCCCAAGCAAAAAAAAAAAGTGCTGCTCCTTGGAAAGTGCCGCCCCAAGCATATGCTTGGAGCACTGGTGCCTAGAGCCGGCCCTGATGAGGAAGCCTTTTCTGTGCCTGACAGGGGTCAGCTCCCCAACTCTACTGGCCACAGGATACACAAGCTCTCTGCTTTCAGACTATGCAGGCTCTGCTTCCCCTTTTCAGATTAGTGATAGGCACATTCCAAACCCCAAATCCTCCAAGCATCTCCCTGGAATACCTAGCTATTATACCTAGCCATTCACAGATTTGCTGTTCTCGAAGGAACAGTACACACCAGCTTACCAGTTACACCTCAGATCACTGCTCCACTTACCACACAGCACTTAGATATGTTTATAGTGAAAACCAGTAAAAGTTTATTTAGCAAAGTATAGAGATTCTAGAAGTAGCAAATGAAAGTACTGGAAACAAATGGCGACAGGTAAAATAAAATCATCCCATGCCTTCTAAAGTCTAGACTTAATTAACAAGTTACTGTCTCGTCTAATAAAGTTTAGCTCACCCGAAGTCTTTGCAGCATTGTCCAGCCAGGTAGGCTGTGACCCTCCTTTCATAAGACAGGACGTGCTGATGGTTTGTCTCCTTGGTAAAGGATCCCGGCTGTACCTCAGTACCCCCAGTTATACCTCAGAACTACATTCTCTTTACTTGTAAACAGGATGCTCCCCCTGCTGGTTTTGTTTTTTTTCCTACAGATCTTCTCTTATGTGAATTCACAATCTCTTAATTAGCATCAGGCTCAGTAATACAAATAGACGTGCATTGCAAGCCACACAATGACCAGCCAGAGAGGTAAGTGTCTACTGCCCCCTGCCTGAACAGAACATATTTATCACCTCCTGGTGACTTGCCTTAACTCATATACTTTAAGAACATATGTATCTATACCGAAAACCAACTCCTTAAATATACTCAGCACATACATCTTGCAATGATTAGGATGACCAATGCATTACTGGCTATTGGTAGAGACCTCATATGCCACCCTTTGGTGCACTAATATGTAGACATCAGACCCAAGGGATCCCTGCAAACCCCTATGCAGCCTTTTCCAATTGGCACCATGGGGTCCCTGGTCATAACATCCCTTATTTCCAACTAAGGCCTCACACCACCAGCCTGCGAGGCTACAATTATCATTCTCCCATTTTACAAATAAGGTAAAAGATTGCACAAAATCATTCCTAGCAGAGCAGAGGAAAAAAATTAGGTCTCTGTTATGACCACCTACGTCTGCCTTTCAGAATAATTGTGCTAAATCTGTGGGATTGGCATTGCGGTCTGTAACTACTGTTCTGATCACTTGATCACATTCTGCTGCCAGCACCAGGAGCAGAATGTAGGATACCCAGAATTCAACAGATCTCTCACAAACAACTGTGCAAGCCACTGGCAAAATCTTTCATGTCATCATCCCCTAGGAACTGGACCTCATAGAGAGAATAACTACTTCTACCAGTGACTACATTACTTCAGGTCTGTACTGTGCTCAAGGCCTAAGATTAAGCCATGCTGAGGTCTTGTGTGTGTGAGTGTGTACCGCATGTGATCATGTAACTAAAGAGTATGTATCATAATGCATAGACACATCGGGTCCAAATTAAAGTCACCCAGATACCTTAATTCTGACATTTCCTAACGTTTAAGTACTCGATTGTATACTGTTAATTTTCTTTAATGCAGTGTTTCTGTGTTTCAGATAGCTAGTATGCCTCTTACATTAGCTCTTATTGTGGGGCTGTTCAGGGCACTGTCAACAGGAAAAGGCTCTGATGCACTATAGGTCACCAGTTTGAATCCAACCCAACTCAGGAGAAATTAAAAGTTGTTTCCCTCTAATGAATGTCTAGTGGTCCCTAGATGAGAAATTAGGAGGGTCTCCCCTTCCAGCTCCCACATCGCAAACTAAGCAGCAAAATCAGGAGGAAGACCAAAAACTGCATGTGCCACAAAGAACAAACTTCTCCTATAACTCCTGGAGAAAATCCACTCCACGTTCTCCAAATCAGGGGCAAGGCATTCTGGGAGAGCAGTGGGTGTGATGAAGCTTACTGTGCTGCTGCCCTGACGCTCAACAAAGGAATTCGTTCACCAGGGCTGTCATGCGGAGGCCTTTCACCAGCTCTAAATTGCCCCAGTTTTATAAAGTTATAGGCAAATATGCAAATTAGCTTATTTTACATACATGTCATGCATAGAACTGGGCAAAACCTGGCAGCTACGAGTCACCGGGTGCAGAAGGCCAACACAAAGGGCATGTGCGACTTTATAGGCCTTGTCCTGATCCTCCACACAGAGTGCTAATCAATATGAGTCAGGGTGGCAGAGTCCAGCCCTAAGTGATGAATGGCTTTGCTGACTCTGCCCATAAAAATGAGACGCTATTGCGGCCTTAGCAGGCTCACTCTCTGATATTATATAAGAGGCTGTCCAAAGCATTGTGCAGTTTAAAGAAATGTTTTCTGTGGGTCATAGTTTCACATACCTTTTATCGCACTTTGTCGAAGAGGAGAAAAGGATGCTGCCATCTGCTATGGAGAAATATAGCATGAGGTTCTTCTGGTTTGGCTTATTATTTATTTTCTTTTAGCATCCAGGAGCAGCAGCCTGTGCTCAGTTAATCTACTCTTTTGCACTCTACACTTCGATGTAGATAACCGGCAAAAGCCATTTCTAATCCAATGTGTTTCCCCTCCTTACATAGCTGAGCTTTAAATGCAGATCAATGAGATTAGAAATAGCTGCTCTAATTAGCCCAACTTCCACAAAGTTACCGCACTCTCTCGTTTACAGAAATAATGGGGATCACAAGGAAAGAGATCCATCATTAAAAGAAGAATGTCTTAGGCCAGGGAAATTTAAAAGCCGGCTGGTCTGCCTCAGAGCTGGAGAGATCCCTCCTGAGTGAAGGGTGCCCCATGCTGGCAAATATTGAAATTCTCCCCTGTGCAAAGAAAGAGTCCTATCAGTCATTTAAGTGATGCCTAGGCCTTGTGCTGTGTCCCGGTGGATGTGTGTGTGTGTGTCCGAGTGTGTGCAAGAGAGAGAGAATTTCACATGATAAGAAGTGGAATAGATGCTATCAACAACTACGCAGTACATTTGGAAATAACCACCCTTGGTGTTTAATTAATGACTGCAGACAGCTTTCCACCACTCAGCGAGTGAAGCCTAGGAAATATGGCAAGCGCGGGTAGCACTATATTAATAATGAACATTTCTATAGCCTTCCATGCTGAATCATCCGTGTGCACTTTACAGGTCTGATTTTGTTCAGGCATGCTATAGGAGAGGCAATGTGGTCTAATGGGTAGAGCACTGAGTCTGTACCTGGCTCTGTACTGATCGACTGTGTAACCTTGGACACATCACTCAAGCTCTCTGTGCCTGTGTTTCCCCTTCCACATTTTACCTGTCTTCTCTATTTAGAGTATAAGCTTTTTGGAACAGGGCATGTCTTCTTACTATACAGTGTATATTCGCTGCTTAGCACAATGGTGGCCTGATCTCGGTTGAAAGTGTTAGGTGCTATGTGATTTAAATAATACTAAGGGGTGACTCCCTTGCATGTCCTGTGCCTGTTTTAAAAGGGGCATTCAAATTTAAAGCTGGGCTCTAGCAGTGGAATTTGGACCAGGATATGAATCAAATGTTTAGGGGTGTTCCTGTTCAGAGTCATGGTTTGACTCATTCTAGAGAGAATTCCAGGCAGGCAGTTTGCACAAGTTCCTGTCCAGCTGCAAATTTGAGTCTAAAGTTCATAGGTGTCCAGAACGGAAGTTCCAGTTCAGGTCCATCTTCCACTTCAAACTGATCCAGCCCCCGCAAAATGGAGGAACAGGTGTCCTCTGTGCAGCTACAGCGGTTGCCAGTGTTCCATTCAGGTAGTTTGTCACATTTATATTTGGCAGTCCTCATTACCCAGTGCTTGTGAGCTAATCACTTATCATTCAGGGAACAAACATGGGTTTGGATCACCCTCAGGCCACTCCTCCTTTGGATCTGAACAGCAGAGGCAGAGCAATTAACTAGCCAGAGTAATCTTGTTATTATATCTACTCTAATGTTAGTTGTATCCCATGCTTCCAAATGCAGCAAACAGTGACAATGGACAGCAAGGGATGCATCTTGGAGAGAGACAGTAGCCCCACCTAAAGACAGAACTTGCTAAAATGAGCTAAACCTGTGGGATAGTTTTGATACCCCATTCTGGCCCCTATATGCCACTCTAGCAGACTATAAGGGGCCTTAATGCACCATGATGGGCCCCAGTGCAGGAATAGCATAGTGTTCCCATATACACCCATATGCTGCCCCTCTTCCAGGCCCCAATGTAGGGGGTGTGCAGAAGGTAACAGGGAGCAGCCCCATAGTGCGTGGTGTAAGGGATTCTGGGCTGCAGCGGAACACATTATCAGCCTGGATTGGGCTCAGCTCTGTCTAAATTTAGAAGCTGTTTCAGCTCATGGAGTAGCCCAGAATCCAGGGAGCATGCAAAAGTAGCTTAAAGCCTCTTTGTTCCCCTAATTCATCCTTGGGTTGCACCTTCTGTGCTATGTCTCCTGCATCAGAGCCCCTGTGTGGACTGAACTGGCCTGTTCACATTGGCTCAAGACTCGTTCTTTGATTCATTCTCAATGGGCTAATCAAAACAATCTTATTGCATTTCCCCTCTTTCATACTGAATTACATGCCTCTCATTCCACTGTGATTCTTCACTGTATTTGTTTCTCCTGATAGCTGGATTTAATATCAGATCTAAGATTCATAATAACAACTAATGTGTTGGATGAGCAGGGAAAAGACAGATTGGTTTCTTCGTTAAAACTGAGATGTATAGTTCCCCATCAAAGACTCCTCAGTAGTATCTACACATCTGTAGGATGAATATGACCCACACCCTTTGTTAGCATCTAAAATGTGCATGTCCATTTAGAGAGTACATAATCCTTCTGTTAATTAGACCCTGAGCTTAATACAAGTTGTCAAAGTTCACTTAACTTCAATTAATTGTTTCTCCTGAGCTTAATCTCTTTAGTTAAGTATTGATTAATCATTGCTTAATTATGCTGTAGTCTCACTGGGTGATATTTCAGTCGCATATTTCAGCAATGCATATCTTTCTAAAAACAATTTTGGAATCATCAGAATTATTATGTATTGCTATTATTAGGTCGACTTTTAATATTTATCACTTAATCCCTTCTGTTCCAAACTGTAGCTTCCAAATGTTTCTGCTGCGTGCAGGTTGCAGTGTTTTACAACCTAATTTTCCATATTAGAGTTGCTTTTCAATCACAGAATTTTGCATTTTGTACTGTTGAGAGAGAGCATTTAGAATCCGGCTTCCCATGTCATGGAGGGGAGAGGGAGTGTGGGGGGAGAGGGGGCTATAAAACAACCAGATTAATGATTTTTTTACATTGATGGAATTTTAAAATGTTTCTTTGGCTTAAAAGGGAAGATTTAAATCAAAATACTGATGTGGGGTTTTTTTTCATTGTATTTCTGTATAGCATGGAAAAAGGCAGAAGGGATGAGGTCCTAGCAGTCGGTGAGGTTGAGGACATTATGGGATTTGAGAATGTGGGCTGGTTCCGGACTGGGGCCTTGTGGGTCACAGCCATACCTTGGGGATAAGTTCCAGGAGGTAGGTCAAGGTAAAGTTGAACCAGGAGATGAATAGGGCCACTGGAGCTGTTGGTGGTTTAGGGGCTTGCCCTAATGCAAGTACACCAAGTTCTTGTGATCAGTAAATACTTGGACTGGATGATGGGCTCTTTCCAAGTAGTGTCACCACTGTTCAAAGGAAGTTTGAATTGCCAAGAGGTCTTTGTCCAAGATCTCACAGTTTTGCTCAGCAAGGGTAAGCTTCCTTGAGTAGTAGGCAATGGGGTGCAGTACTTGCTTGAGTGTGTGCCTCTGGAAGAGAAGTGCCCTGATCACTGTGCTAGAGGTGTCAACTTCCACAATGAAAACTTGTGTCATGTCTGGGTGGGCCAGTACCGGAACAGTGGTGAAGGCAAGCTTTAGCTGTTTGAATGCATGCGGGGCCTCAGGCGGCCAGTGGAATTGGGCATTCTTCTGGAGTAGGGCAGTGAGGGGCTCAGCTTGTTTTGAAAAATTTGAGATGAACCTCTGGTAAAAGTTTGCGAAGCTTAGAAAACATTGTAGGTCACGCACATTGCAGGTGACTGTCCAGTTGCAGACAGCCTGGACCTTGCACAGATTCCTTCCAGGGACAGGATGATATCCAGGAACTCAGTTGAGTTCTGATCAATTGCACAGTTTTCAAGTTTATCATAGAGACCGTGTTGTCTCTCTGGGACTGTGAAGACATGAGTGGTTTGTTAGTCCAGATTGTCTGAGAAGATCAATATATCATCTAAGTATATAACTATAAACTGGTCCAGCAAGCCTCATAGCACATTGTTAATGAAGCGCTGGAATATTTCTGGAGCATTACTCAATCCAATTGGCATGACTACAATTTCAAAATGGCCATACCAGGTCTGAGAGGCAGTCTTCCATTCATACCCTTCTTGGATACAGACAAGATTATAGGAGATACAGTTTAATGAATATGCAGGCAGCCCTTTAGACAGTCCCACAACTCAGGGATTAGGGGTAGTGGGTGGGTAATGGTTCCAGATTATTACCTGATTTAGGGCTCAATAATCAACACAGAGGCAGAGGCTGCCATCCTTCTTTTTTACGAAAAGGACTGGGACACCTGCTGGTGAGGTTGGCCTACAGATGAACCCCCAGGCCAAGTTCTCTTGGAGGTATTCTCGCGGGGACGCCAGTTCAGGCTCTGACATTGCATATATCAGTCCAAACAGTATTGTCACTTATAGGTGGAGTTCTATGGGGCAATTATGCTCCCAATGTGGGGGGGATGCTTTCTGCAGTCTTCTTTTCAAAGACATCAGTATAGTTGAGGTACTTGGTGGGGGATGCGGGGAGTTCCATACTTCCCTCAGGAGGTGTTTCAATTCAGGTGGCTAAACCTACTTGAACCTCCTTGGGCCTGAGTGCAATACTTACTGGTCTTTGGCCATGCCATCAGCAGAATTCTGAGGGAAAAGTGACCTTCTGTTTTCACCAGTGAATGAGGGGATCATGAATGGTTAGCCAGGAGACACCAAGGATCATGGGAAAATGCAGGGAATGGGTCACACCAAATTGAATTATTTCTCTGGTTCCTGAATAATGGCCTCCAGGGGAACAGTCTCCTCTACGACTGGACCCGAAGACAGAGGAAAGTCATCAATGGTTTCAATCATGTCTGGCATGGCCTTGTGTCACAGGGGAATCTGCAGGACTTGAGCTGTAGCTGCATCCATAAAATTGTCTGTTGCTCCGGAATCAATGAGGGCCTGTTGGAGGGGGATCTGCTGGGGCTCCCCCGGGAAGTGCATTTGGATAGACACCTGTAAATGGGAAGACCCTAGATGGGGCTTGGAGTGTGTTTCAAGGAGGACTAGGATACTTGGAAATTCTCTTCTCTCAAGGACCAGGCCAGTTCCCCCCACAGTGTCTGAACCAGCTCATTTCCCAAACTCCTCGGCATGCATAATGGGCAGGCTGAGACGATGTGGCCAGGTTCACCACAGTAGAAGCACAGGTGGCATTGATGGCACTGTTCTTTTTTCTTCAAGAGCGAACCGCTGCTGAGACAAATGGACTTGCATGTGTTTGGTGGGCAATACAGAAAGTGAGGTCCCTGTATGTTGTAGAGGGACTGCAGGGAATCTCTATTCTCATCTCTTTGTTCTCACAGTCAGTCAACTATGTGGATGGCAAGGTCCACAAGAGCATCTAGGCCCGTAGGCATCTCTCTGCAGGCCAATTAGTCTTTGATTTCTTTCTGCAAGCACCACCAGAACTGGTACAGCTGTGCTGCTTCATTCCACGCTGTGAGGCAGCAGAACTGTGCAGCATAGGAAGTCACTGTGCCTTGCCTCTGCCGGAGTCCCCTCAGGCCAACCTCGGCTATTCAAACTCAGTGCAGGTAATTGAAGATAGTTGATATTGACTGGAGAAAGGCATCCCAGTTTGACAGCGCCAGGCTATAGCCTTCCAGCAGTTGGGAGGTCCAGTCCAACGTGTCTCCCATCAGCAGGCTAATTACCTTGGTCACCTTGGACTGATAAGAGGCATAGATTCTGGGCATCAGGAGGAGAAGGCAGCATTGGTTCATGAAGACCCAGAACCACTGGTGTTTCCCATCGAGCCATTCAGGCATGGGTATCACAGGCCCCTGTTTGGGGCAAGGCACTGCAGGTGATGTACACAGCATAGCATTCTCAGTGTTAAGCTGCCTCACTTGCTCCTGCAGTCACTGGTTTTCCCCCATCAGTTACGCAACTTGGGCCTGCAGTGCTTGATTATCCGCCTGAAGGCGGAGGGCCCATTTATGCGATTCTGATGCTTCTGGTGGCTGTGACAGTGGGGCTGGGTCCATCCCTCCTGCACCAGGTTCGGTCCCGTAGGGTTACTGTGGTCCCAAGAAGCTGTCATGGCCAGGTCATGGGCAGTCAGACATAGTGGTCAGAGACAGCGACCACAGTCATGAGATACGAGTGTTTGAGATCAGAACCACAAGTTGGTAACTAGAGTCAGGCTGGGTCAGGATACCAGGGGGTCCAAGAGAGGAGTCAAACTGGAGATCAGAACCGTAAGCCAGATGCTAGGAGTCAAGCTGGGTTGGGGTCCCAAGAAGTCAAGCCAGAAGAGCAGGAGCAGGGACAGGGTGGATCCCAGTTCAGACAGCTTCCTGTTCCTGCTGCTGGCTTAAGCATCAGGCCAATCAGCTACTCTAGGACTGCGCCAATAAGACCTCAAGGGTGGAACCTCAAACTGGGGCTGGTTTTCATGGGTCCTGGACAAGCAGTTGTTAGCACACTGCCAAGTGAAGGGTTGGAGCATGGCTGCTCCTGTGGATCTTGGTTAGAGGCCTGTGGGTCATGGCACTGTTGAGCTGAAGGAGGCGATCCTGGATCAGGTATCAAGAGCTGCCACCTGGTTTCTGACACACCCAAGTGCTGATCAATGTGTGGGCAGAGTACATTGTCCTCCACAACTTGGTCTGGAGTGGCAGGAACGTACACCTGTACTGGGAGATTTCACGGAGGCTGGTGGAGGAGGTGACATTCACTGGACTCTGATCCAGTGCCAGGAGCACATGAAGCACCTGAGGCTCCGCTACTGGAGGGTGAGGGACCCAAACAATCCCTCGCGTCAGGAATCTCCTATATGCCCCGCTACAATGAGCTGGACAAAGTGCTGTCCAGACCTGCACGTATGATGCCTGAAGTGACTCATGGCCCCCTCCTCATCACCTGATGGGATGCTGATGAGAGACAGGACAAGGAGCCAGTGTGGACCAGGAAGGAAGACCCAGAGGAAGAGGAGCATGCACTTCTGAACCAGGAAGAGCCAGAGCGGCAACCAGAACCTGAGGCTGGCAAGTATTGCAATTCACCCCCCCACACACTTTCTGGAAATATCCCCTCTTGCTCCAGGGAAGCCAGCCCCCACTCTCACCCTGACATGGTCCCTGAGCAATACACAGCTGTAAATCAACGATTTTGTTGAAATCCCATGTAACTCTGTAATTCATGTAGCAGAAGCTATAAGAAAGATTACTAACAAGCCATCACTGTGCCTCTGTGTCTGTGCATTTCTCAGCCAGCACTTTGGCAGCGATAGTCCCTGGGGTGTGAAGAAAGGTGAGAAATCAGGGAGGGGGCAGGTTTGGAAAAAGGCCAGGTGGGGGAAAGAACGGTTGTATGACATTTATGGTTGTTCAAAGACCCAAAATCATCCCTCACCCCCCCCCCATCCCACCATGCCTCACAACTTTATTTCCCCTTAGGAACATTAGCTGTTCAGAAGGACTGGGGGGTGGTTGCTGGCTTGGGTGCGGGACTGCCTAGATCCAATGAAGGGAAAGGGAACAGTTTGGTTGTCCAAGGAATGTCAGAGCCATCCATTCTCCCCATGACCATTTCAGGTGTTTATTACCTTTCCTAGTCCCTGGTGTCTGATCTCTCCATGCATGGATGCAATCAGCAGAAGCTGGAAGAAGCAGGGGAGGGTGAAACACTCACTCGGTTGGCTGCACAAACAGAGTGTCATGTCCCTTATCAGTGGAGAGGTGACAGGCTTGTTGTGTCAATGCAAAAGTTCAGGGAAGAAGATACACTTGCTGTCTGTTTCCCTGTCCCTTTCAATGCTGCTCACTGAACACAGAGGCCAGACTTTCTGGTGATGTAGAGTGATGGTGGGTGGACATTCTTTGTGGTTCTCTGTTCTTCTTCCATAGGAACTCCATCTGTTAGCTTAGAATACATAGTTGGAATACAGACCAACTGAAGTTGGTCCAGTAAAAAGTATTACTTCACACACCTTGTCTCTCTAATATCCTGGGACCAACACAGCTACAACACTGCAAACAGCTTAGAACATAGTCCATTTCCTTTTGAATTGCCTCCCAATCCTCTAAGCATAATTCAACAATTTTTTGGTGTCTTGAAGCTGGTTCTTCTGATTTAATGGCAGGGCAAATGTGCTCAGTCCACCTTCATAGCTCACCAAACCTCTCCCACTCAGCAATATGTAGAGGGGTCACCATTAGCAGAAACATCTCTCTGGCATAGGTGGCTGGATCTCCTCACAGGACTGGAAAGATACCTCTCTTTTCCATTCCGGTACCTTCAAAACTGTAATGTTCTCCAAATGATGGCCAGCTTTAAAGAACAAATAAGTAACTGGCAACACTGCCCCTGAAAGGAAATTTAACTCCATCCTACCCAGCCCCTACATGCAATGTAAACATTACAACATTTTAATAACAGTACTGCAGGTCTCTTACCACTATTACTCTCAGCTCCTTCCTCGTGGGCTGCAAAAGCTGTCTGAGAAGGATGGGGACTGTAACAGTTGCATTCCGGAGATGCTGAAAAATATCAATATTGTGGCCTTCAGCAGTACAGTTATGTTATGTGAGGGGATTTCTTAGGTTCCTTCAAAGGAGAAATGAAATATAATGGTACCCTTGTCTTTGACTTGGCTGGGCATACCAAGGCTGATAGAATCATAGGATTAGAAGGGACCACAAGGATTACTTAGTTTAAGCCCCTGCCAAGATGCAGAATTTGTTGTGCCTAAACCATTCAAAGCAGATGGCTATCCAGCCTCCTTTTGAAAACCTCCAGTGAAGGAGCTTCCACAACCTCCCTAGGCAGCCTGTTCCATTGTCCAACTTCCAGTTAGGAAGTTTTTCCTGAGATTTAATCTAAATCTACTATGCTGTAGTTTGAACCCAATTGCCCCTTGCAAGAGAGAGGGGGAACCCATTCAACCAGGATGACAGGAGCAGCACTGCAGAGACAGCAGAGGCAAATGGAGAAGGACCCTGGAGGACCTGCTCTTTGGCACTGACAAAAGGAGTCAGAAGCAGTTCGAATTCCTTGGGCATGGGAGGATCATGCTCTTAGCCAGGATGAGGCACGCATGAACCAGTTCTTTGAAATGGAGTCACACCAGAAGGAATGGAACTATGCCCAGAGGGAACGGGACCATGCACTCATGCAATCCCTAGTGCAACTGGTGACTGAATGCTTTTGGGGCCCACCTGCCACCATGGCCACTGCTCCTCTCTGGTACCACACACCAACACCACCACCTCCTCCTCCTCCAGCTGCTGCCCAGCCTGTTCTTTAGGCAGTGGATCCAACCCCCCATCATGATGGGAAGGAGCATGGTTGGATGCCTGGTACAGCATCCTCCACCAGCACCTGAAAACCCTCACAGGGGAACCCCCCAGAGCATGCAGGAGGGGAACGATAAGCCCAAGTCAGTCCTTGTATCCCAGCCTGTGTTTGGATCCCAGACTCTATTCAGGAGACGTCCCTGCTTGTTCTCCTGCCCCCTTATCAGGGTGAGGCAGAGAGGAAGAGGAAGGGCAAGGAGACAGGTCCACAGACATTAATGTTTGTACATTTCTCAGAGAATTTGACCCTTTGTTTGTTTGTTTGTTTCCAGTCCCTGTTAAATCATTTTAGTTCTGGGTTCCATGATTCTCTTTAAATAAAAATTACTGTTCACTTAAATTGTGTGTGTACCTTGCTTTTTGAGTATGATCAATGAGCTATTGCCCACACAATGGGAATGGGTCGGCAGGATTTACAGCACATGACTGTGATTTCTTTAACTGTTTGTTGCCATAGAAATGCGAAGAATTCTCTGCCCCTCCCACACTCCCATTCCTCCCCTTTCCAGCCAGACATTTTCTAATCTTAAGAAACAAGCCCACAGGGTTCATGATGCTGAACTAAGCTGTGATATAACTGTTGCTGTCCACAGCACCGGAATGTGGAACAGAAGAGAGGTGTACATAAACATTGTTATGCCTTCATAAATAATGCAAGTGGCAATACAGAGAAAGGAAACAAAACTAAAAAATGAACAGTGACGATATCTGACACAGGGCTATGTTTTAACGACCCCTCATCCTCCACCCACAACAAGCATCACCACTTGCAACCTGAGCGTACGCGTGCAGAGCAGCTGATAAGTGCTGTGCCCACCAGTGGCAGAACAGATTGTGAAGAAGGAATTTGTGAAGCCCCTTACTGAACTGTTTTTCAGGTACTTTAACAATGATTAAGTGCTCCCCATAAAGCACCTTTAAACCGCTGTTAAAACAATAAAAACATTGTTCAATGCTGGCATTAAATTGTGTTTACAACTCCACAGCACACAACCACCGCTAAAGGTGTTAGCCTTGCGAAGGGGTCCTCAAACAACTGTTCGCTTTCTGTTGGTACATTAACACCGGCTGCTGGGGATCGAAACCTGCCAAGGTATGTTGCAACACAATTGTGTCGCAATGATCTATTGAGCTTTTCCAGCAGCACCATAGCATCACATAGAGTCCCCTGGCCCATTTGGCTCCCCACTGTTCCTTAATGTGTGAGCAAATAGTATCACAAATTTCCCTTGTCCACCAGGAACCAAGAGCAGTGTGCACGGTGGGTGGGATCCAGCTGCTAGGTTTGCAAACAAAATTTGTCCTATGCCCACTATTCTCCTTTAGCCTCACATGGGTTGTGCAAGGCACAGCATTACACAATTACACGAACAGCATTGGCCAGATTGGCATCCAGACCGGTCCATGGGCATCTCCAATGAGCTTTCAGCCGCCGAAAGGCGCACTCCACCACCATTCTGCAACTACTCAATCTGTAGTTCAATTCCCTTTTTCTTGGGTCAGTGATGTCAGGATATGACTTCATGAGCCATGTTAGAAGCAGGTATGCAGGATCCCGCAAAATAACTGTCGGCACAGAAACACTGTACAGAGCCATGTCATTTCTGGGGAATAAAGTCTTTTCTCCCCCCCTCAAACACAATCCTGATCTCCTGAACATGCTGGTGTGTCTAATGTTGGTGTTCATAAACTGATCCCTCTGATCCACTAAGCGTTGAAGAATGAGGGAATTGTAACCTTTTCAGTTCACGTATTCACCGGTACCTTTTGGATGCCAAAAGTATTGGGATGTGTGTGTTCTATTGATGGCCCCTGCAGATTTCAGAAACCCCATCCTCTGATATCCAGCTATAATTTCAGGGACTTGCGTTATATAGTTTATAGTATTGATAGTATGGCAAACCTGTACAACCACCAGCCTGACAGTTGACTTCCCAGCCCCGATGTGGTTGGCAATTGACCATTAGCTGTCAGGTGTTGCCAACTTCCTAAGGGCAATTGCCACCTGCTTCTGTACTGGTATGCATTTCCAAAAATGAGTGGTCTTGGTCTGGTGCTGGAGAGTTGGTTCATGTTCCTGACATAATTCATGAAAGTCTGCTTCCTCATTTGGAAGTTGTGCAACCACTGGTCATCATCCCAGGTTTCCAGGACACAGTGATCCCAACACACCATGCCAGTTCTCTGGGACCTGAAGCAGTGAGCCCCCCCATAGGTTTACCATTGCAATCCTGGCATTTAACATATCTGTTCCACAGAACCCCTGTGGATTTTCATTCAACTTCTTGGTCAGCTGTTTTCAGTGTCTCAAATATTTCTGGACCCAGTGAACAAAGACACAGTAGCAGTTTCTCAGCATATGTGTGTATATATAATATTTATTTTAAGGTGCATTTCCCTTTAATAGAAACTCTAATAAAACCTGAATGTCCCCATAGCTCAAAGACTCTTTTGTCCTCTTCCCCCTTATGTTATGAATGGCAGCTAGGAAGTTACTGTAAAAGAATGTTGTGATGGGGCAGGCTCCTCACCCTGGCCCTGAGAGGGTTGAATTAGACCAGGCAGGCCCAATCAACCATTAGGTGGCAAACAGGGGAGAGATTTAGGCTGGGAGGAGGCCACTAATTGGAAGCAAGATCACCTGTAAGGGAACAGGTGGCACTTACATAAAGCCAAGAGACTGACAACAGAGGGGGGCTTCAGGGTGAAAAGTGGCAGTCACTCTCCCTGAGGGAAGAGAGAGGGAAGGACGGCTAGGAATCCCTGAGACCTAGTAGACTCTGTGAGAGAGGGGTCTGACTAGAATGAATAGAAGCAAGTTAGGAAGTAATCCAAAGGCGAGAACAGTAAGGTTAGAGAAGCTGCAGACCTTGAGTTCTTGGTTAAGGCCCTGGACTGGAACTCAAAGTAGAGGGCCAGGGTTCCCCGACCGACCACTGCCGAGTGGTAATTTGGGGCAGTGAATTAGAAGACTGCCTAGATTGCTGCAGGAGTGACAGGGTCATGGCAGCGGTTGGGAGAACTGCCTGATGTCGCTTGAGCAGAAAGACTCTGAAGGACTCTCCCCGGGAAGTGGAAACCACTTAGTGACCTGGCTAGAGGACCCAGTCACAGAGGAAGCTGCAACTCCTGGAGTGAGAGAGGGGCGGCAGAGCGAGTAACAGAGAGTGATGGGGAGCAACCAGTGGAAAGGGGTGTTGGTTGGGCAGAGCTAATTCCCAGAACAGCCAGGAGGAGGTGCCATCAAGCGGTCAGAACAGCACCCGTCAAAAATGTCCTTTCTAGCTTTTCAACAAAATAATTGCTTCATGTGACCTTTGGAGATTGTTGATACTCAAATTAGTGATTCTGTCTTAATTTTTTCCCCATTCTGATTCTTTTGCTTTTTCTTTTCCATGGTTTACATTTTATTTTATTTTATTTTATTGGAAAAACATTTTCTTGGCAACAGCAGCATTTGTCTGTGGGCAGAAGGGGAGCAATACTTTCTGGGCACTTTTGCTCTTAAAACTTTGCTGAGCAGATTAAAAAGATGGTACATGCAAATATTTTAGAGCCAGATTCTGCCTCCCTTGCTCAGATGGAGTAGCACTTTATTCCTTGAGTAATCTCATTGATTTCAATAGGATTACTTGTGGAAGAAGTAATGATACAACGTGAGTAAGCATATTAGAAACTGGCTGTAAATGTTTTTCTTGTCAGAGAAAGAAATACTGCAATAGATAACAAATGGTGCTGAAATGGGAAGCAGAATGTGAAATTTACAGCTGTGAAATAGAGGTGAGCAGCCATTTTCTTTGTTGTGATGGTGCCTTCAGACTGAATGCGCTTAATGAACAATACAAACTGAAAAGACCACATTATATGAACCGAGCGCCTTTTAATCCTTGCAGCAGCACAAGTAATTCAAAGAAGAGTCTTGAAGAGCCATGATAAATGGCGCAAGAAGATGGATATCTAGATCTTATATTATTTGTGTGCCTCAAAGGATGAACAGCAGGAGGAAAAATGTGGACTATAAAAATAAATTACTTTTTTCAAAGAAGCAGACAATTAAGAAAATTAGCCAGAGCTTGAGGAAAATATGATTTAAAAATTATTTTGCATTATGTTTTTCTTTTAAAGTCTACATTGTCCTAAAGATAATTTTATGGTAGATATTGTGGGCTCTGGATTAAAATAAGCGACTGATTGAAAATCTTTGTAAGTTTAAGGACACAGTTCTGAAGTTCAGAAAATGCAAAAATAGTTTCAAAGAAATGGAGTGATGAGAACGGGTGACAAAGAAACAAAAGGATTTTCATCTCAACCTTTTTTTTTTCCGAACAGCCAAGAGAGAGGCAAAGGGATGAGGAGGTTTGATCCTGTCATCTGGTTTTAAAAGGATGTAAAACTTTTCGGTTTTGGTTTTTAAAAGATTTGGGGGGAAATGACAAAAGGATAAAAGGATTAGTCTGAAAGTAGAGCCAGCGTCCAAATTTATTGCTGGTGTAACTTCATTGACTTAAGTGGAGTTACACCAGGGATGATGTTGGTTCCATGGATTTTATGATGCGTTTTGGCTCCATATCAAAGATAGAAAGGGAAAGATCTGAACTAGTGGCTAGAGAGCCTGGTATCTTGCAGTCAGGATATCAGAAAAATTATGAGGAGATGGTTAATTTGAAGATAAAGCTATTCTATAGAAAACTGAGCCACAGTAACAGGAAAGGGCCAAACTTGGGGACACTCAAAGCCAGTGGCAATACAAGAAATTGGGATGGAAGAACTGCATCCCAAACTCTCTCAGCTCTACTCCTGCATGAGCCACTACAACGTAACTTGCCTCCTTTCCTTGGAGTCAAAACTCACAGGCCACAGGCATGTTATGAGGAATCCTCTCCATTATCATTAGGGTGTGTTGCATGCTGCTTTGGGGCTGGAGGCAATAGAGATGTAATCCCACCAAGAAAGCCGGTAAATGTATGCGGGTGCCATTTGTTGAGGCATAGACCACAAACACACACACGTAATGCTGGCGATAGAACCTGAGCTACAATATACCATGCACTTTAATCCAAATGGAGAGAAATGTAACTCTAACATCCACTCAACTGCAGCAGTACCTGTAAATCAAGGATACCAACCATCAGGGCTCACTGAGGTGAAAAGTAATCAGATATTAAAGCCTTGTAAAAGCAGAAGACAAGTTGAAAGGACAAACTGAGTTGATTCACAGCTATGTAATAAAATAGCTCCAAATATTACTTGAGATGATTCATAGCTACCTAACAAAAAATTCCAAAAGTTACTGTTTGTTATATGTTAAGTTTATGGCCATCTTGAAGAGAAAAATGGTGAATGGACAAATGAACACTTTCATTCTGATGAGTTTGCTAAAAAACACATACTAATGCTCCCTTTAGCCCATTGGTAATTTATTTTAAAATGACATGGTTATTGTTTTAGACAGGTTAAGGCATAGGCATTATAGGCCTGTGTTAAAGCCCCAGCTCCTGGAGTCATGTGATTACATCAGAATCCCCTTTTCTTTAAAGAAAAGACATTTCTAGTCCTCATGGTTGGTTAAAAAGAAAAGTTTGAAAATGTGACCCAAGTACAGCTGATTCAAGGGTGACTGCCTGAGTCTACAGCCAACCTGAAACAATAGCTCTGTCACATTCATCTCAATGGGATGTTAACTCCAAATCCAACTACCCTGGAGATCACTGACAACACTGCCCTAGTAAAGAACTGTGTGTGTAGCAAAATAAGAGTGCACCAACCCAACTCACCTAGGCACACACATTCTGAGTGCTGGGCTAAGTACTATGAGGCCCTCTACTGCTATTCCTGATGCTCCTGGAAGTAGAAGGGTGTCTATGTTGCTGCCTCTACTGCTGGGTAGGCTGCCATCACCTCTCTAATTGGGGAGTAGGGCTTTGACTCAGGTATGAGTGCAGGGTCACGGCCCAAGGTTGGGGCCAGAGTCTCAGAGGGCTCCATGTTATGGTGTGCCCCAGTCCTCTTTCTCCCACCTTGCTCTCACTGCAAGAAACCCATTCTGTGCTTGGCTTCTAGGCACCAACCCTGCAAATGCTACATCATGTCCATGACTTTACTCATGAGAATAAAGATACACAGATGCTGGAGTGTTTTGAAGATTAGGGCCATAGATGTAAATTCCTTCAGGAATGTCCAATCTCCATGTTGTGTCTTATACCAGGCCATTTTATTTATGACAGTGAATCACCCCATCAACCAGGAGGCTGATCTAACTTCCCAAGAAATCAGTAGGAATCCTTCCACTGTCTTCAATGGAGCGGGATAAGACCCTGGAGGCAGAATTATTGAAATTCTATTACAAGAGCTGGCCTTGTATTTCTAGTCCAGGGGTAGGCAACCAATGGCACGTGTGCCAAAGGCGGCACTCACACTGCCTGGGTCCTGGCCACTGGTCCGGGGGGCTCTGCATTTTAATTTAGTTTTAAATGAAGCTTCTTAAACATTTTAAAAACCTTATTTACTTTACATACAACAATAGTTTAGTTATATATTATAGACTTATAGAAAGAGACCTTCTAAAAACGTTAACATGTATTACTGGCACGCGAAACTTTAAATTAGAGTGAATAAATGAAGACTCGGCACATCACTTCTGAAAGGTTGCCGATCCCTGTTCTAGTCTATCTAGAAGCAGGAAAGACCAAAACACTTTTGGAGAGAACCTATTCCCATGCTGTTTCCAGACCAGTTTTGTAGACTCAGGAGGATCAGATGGTCCAGATAAGCATCCTGACTTTTGGATACCCATGTGTACCAAGCCAGAACTCTTTGGACCTTTTGGGGGGTTGATTATCCTGTCCTAAGTTATAACAACACTTTTAATGATCAATGTTAAAAATCAATCAGATTCCAAGGCCAGAAGGGACCACTGTGATCATCTAGTTTGACCTCCTGTATAGCACATGCCATAGAACTTCCCCACAATAATCCCTAGAGCAGATCTTTTAGAAAAACATCCCATCTTGATTTTAAAATGACCAGTGATGGAGAATCTACCACAACCCTTGGTAAGTTGTTCCAAAAGTCAGTTACCCTCACCTTTAAAAATATATGTCTTATTTCCCATCTGAATTTGTCTAGCTTTCAACTTCCAACCATTGGATTGTGTTATGCTTTTGCTAGATTGAAGAGCCCATTATCAAATATTTGTTCCCCATGTAGATATTTATAAACCATAATCAAGTCATCCCTTAGCCTTCTCTTTGTTAAGCTGCACAAATAGAGCTCCTTACATCTATCACTATAAGACATAAGGGGATGGTTACTGGTTCCAGGTTGCTATTGGGTTCTGGCAAATAAGACCCAGTTAGTGAGGGCTCTTAATAATCTCTGCATGTGTATCACAGAGAACCTTTCACACGTCGTATTAAATAATTCAAAACGCTGCATATTTTGTATTAAATAATTCAGGTACAGGACAGGCTCGGTGATTAATGATCTGTATCTGATATTTTTGCAAATACAGCAAGGAGTCAAAGGATGCTCCAGATGCAAGTATAAATAGGCCCTGGTGCAGATACTGTTAGCCAAAGGAATACTGTACCAGACAAATGGAAAAGCACCTCCTAGTCAATGGAAAACTGATTTAGGTTAATCTTAACGTGGCAGCTCTTGTAAGAACTGGTTCTGTACACTGGCCAATACTAATTTAGCTGAGCGCCTGTATTATCTTACGACTCCTACATTTAATCTTTGTGAATAACCCTCTTGCTTGTATAGTGCCTGGTGTGAGAATTAAATAGAGGGCTGAGGATTCGTCCTGGTATTCTACCAGCATTGGAGCCGGTGAGCGGAAATGAGCTCCTCCGTAGTAAAGTGAGTGAATGAGTTTTGCACGTTAACTTAACCCTAAAGATTTTCTGAGTTTTCTTGACTTGTCGCTGTGTCAGAAAACCCAGCCAATGTATCTTAAAGTCTATTGCTCAAACACTGCCTGTCTAAGGAGTGTGGTAGAGTGTTACATCCAGTCAGTCGCTCTTAGAACTCCTGGGTTCTCTTCCCTTATCTGCCATTGACATTAACTGCCTTAGTTTCCTTTTTGGTGAAATAGAGATAATACCTACATTATGTGGGGGAGGCGAGCCCTATTTAGTGTCTAAAAAGTAGTCTGAGATTCTCTGATGAATGGTACTTTATAAGCCCCAAATATATTTTAGCTTTGACAACGGCTGCCTTGAAGTTGGAATAAAATAGGCAAAAAGTGTTAAAAACCAAGTTCTGAAATAAAAGACACTGGAAAAAGGCTAATGTAGTGCCCATCTTTAAAAAAGGGAAGAAGGAGGATCTGGGGAACTACACGACAGTCAGCCTCACCTCAGTCCCTGGAAAAATCATGGAATCAATTCTGAAGCACTTAAAGGAGAGGAAAGTGACCAGGAACAGTCAGCATGGATTCACCAAGGGCAAGTCATCCCTGACTAACCTAATTGCCTTCTATGACCAGATAACTGGCTCTGTGGATGAGGGGAAAGCAGTGGATGTGTTATTCCTTGACTTTAGCAAAGCTTTTGATACGGTATCCCACAGTATTCTTGACAGCAAGTTAAAGATGTACGGGCTGGATGAATGGAGTACAAGGTGGATAGAAAGCTGGCTAGATTGTCGGGCTCAATGGGTAGTGATCAATGGCTCCATGTCTAGTTGGCAGCCAGTACCAAGCGGAGTGCCCCAAGGGTCAGTCCTGGGGCCGGTTTTGTTCAATATCTTCATTAATGATCTGAAGGATGGCATGGACAGCACCCTCAGCAAGTTTGCAGATGACACTAAACTGGGAGGCGTGGTAGATATGCTGGAGGGTAGGGATGGGATACAGAGGGACCTAGACAAATTAGAGGACTGGGCCAAAAGAAATCTGATGAGGTTCAACAAGGACAAGTGCAGAGTCCTGCACTTAGGACAGAAGAATCCCATGCAGTGCTACAGACTAGGGACCGAATGGCTAGGCAGCAGTTCTTCAGAAAAGGACCTAGGGGTTACAATGGACAAGAAGCTGGATATGAGTCAACAGTGTGCCCTTGTTCCAAGAAGGCTAATAGCATTTTGGGCTGTATAAGTAGGGGCATTGCCAGCAGATCGAGGGACGTGATCATTCCCCTCTATTCTACATTGGTGAGGCCTCATCTGGAGTACTGTGTCCAGTTTTGGGCCCCACACTAAAAGAAGGATGTGGAAAAATTGGAAAGAGTCCAGCAGAGGGCAACAAAAATTATTAGGGGGCTGGAGCACATGACTTATGAGGAGAGGCTGAGGGAACTGGGATTGTTTAGTTTGCAGAAGAGAAGAATGAAGGGGGATTTGATAGCTGCTTTCAACTACCTGAAAGGGGGTTCCAAAGAGGATGGATCTAGACTATCCTCAGTGGTATCAGATAACAGAACAAGGAGTAATGGTCTCAAGTTGCAGTGGGGGAGGTTTAGGTTGGATATTAGGAAAAACTTTTTCACTAGGAGGGTGGTGAAGCACTGGGTTACCTAAGGAGGTGGTGGAATCTCCTTCTTTAGAGGTTTTTAAAGTCAGGCTTGACAGAGCCCTTGCTGGGACGATTTAGTTGGGGATTGGTCCTGCTTTGAGCAGGGGGTTGGACTAAATGACCTCCTGAGGTCCCTTCCAACTCTGATATTCTATGATTCTATGATTGCACAGATTGCGAGATCTGTCAGGAATGAGGACTTGAAACTGTGCCTGCCCAGGCTCCAGGCAGCCTATGGGCATAGCTGGGCCACAGCAAGACTGCCTGATTGGCCAAGGAAGTCGGCAAGCCTGCTCTTAAACCCAACCGCAACAGCTAATCTCTGGCTGCTCAATGCATGTGCCTGCAGCTGTAATCTCTCCTATGCCTGCTCTGCTCCTAGCCCTGCTCCTGTCTTGTTCCCAGCCTTGCTTCAGTCCTGCTCAGTCTGCTCCAGCCCTGCTCCCCTGTTTGGTTCCTGACTCTGGCTCTGACCATTGGCACTGTTCCTGGCTGCTGACTCCAGCTCCAACCAGTAGGCCTGACTGCCCATGTCCCAGCTCAAGACAATATCGAGCAGGAAGATTAGAAGTATCACTGCTGTTGGAAATGGTCCCTGGTTGCCTTTATATGAGTCTGATATGGTGTTACCAGATCTGCAGCCTTGCTGAGCGACCTCTGGGGACTGGTCCTGCTTTGAGCAGGGGGTTGGACTAGATGACCTCCTGAGGTCTCTTCCAACTCGGTGATTCTATGATTCTATGTCTTTAAAAACCCGCCGCTGGCCCATGCCAGCTGTCTCTGGCTCGCAGGGCTCAGGCTAAGGGGCAGTGTAGATGTTCGGGCTCTGGCTGGTGCCTGGGCTCTAGGACTCTGCGAGGTGGGAGGGTCCCAAAGCTCGGGCTGCAGCCCAAGTCCGCATGTTTACACCACCGTTAAACAGCCCCTTAGCATGAGCCCAAGTCAGCTGCCATGGGCCAGCCAGGGGTGTCTAATTGCAGTGTAGACACACCCTTTGTCAACATCAAAGGGGTCAAGTAACTTGAGTGGGTCCTGGATGTTTTCAATGGAAAGACTGTATGGAGAAGGTATTCATATATGTCCAGGTGCAATATTTAAACAAATGTATAAGTTCCTAGAGGAAAAAAGGATGCCGGGGAGGCAAATTTATTTAATATTCTGAGGCCCGTACACAAATGCTATGTATAGCGCTGTGCTCCATTTGCAACCTGTGACCCAAAGCTGTGTAGAAGCGTGAGGCCAACCTGAAGGAAATACATTTGCAGATCCATTTCGCTGAATTGGAAATGCTGCTTTGAGAAGCTCAAGCACTATATTTTTTAAAAAGGCATGAAGTTCCCAGAAGAGAAATAAGGTATTTAAAGGCAGAGACAAAAGTCCCGGCAGTTCAAATGATTGGTAGCTAGAACAGAGGGCGCTAAATACATTTGCATTTAAATAGTTGCAGCCAGTGCAAATATGTTGCTACAGATCTCATTTTAAAGTTGTTTAAATGGCTGGCCACAATAAAATTGTGACTTTTGTTTAGTGCTAGCTGCAAAACAAGCTCACTGGTAGAAAAGCTAGGCCCCAAAAGTTGACTTGTAGAGAGACATTGGGAATATCCCAGGGAGTGAAGATTCTCCCTGGATTGTAAAAGGGAGATAAATGGATTGTATTCTGGTAAGCATAGCAACTAAGGAGCAATAATGTTGCTTTCTCTGTCCCATTCCCATCTAAGAGCAGTACACCAGTGAGATGGGAAGGCAACACAGAGCGGAGGTTGAGAGATTCTACCCTGAATTCCCCATTGCAGTGCATATAGGAGCATATAGTAAGCATCGTCTCCACTACTAGTGTAGTGTAAGGGGCCTTCGTATAAGTGAGATTTAGGCCTTCTATCACTACCAGGGACATATTTTCTTCCACCAAATCCTGAATTCCTTGTTTGTTTCCCTAGGCAGAGCCGGTGCTACCATTTAGGCAAACTAGGCGGTTGCCTAGGGCGCCAAGATTTGGGGGGCGCCAAAAAGCGGTGCCCCCAATTTTTTTTTTACAGCGTTCCTAGCGTGCGGTCGCTGCTCCACTTCTCCCGCCTCCCAGGCTTGCAGCGCCAATCAGCTGTTTGGCGCTGCAAGCCTGGGAGGGGAGGAGAATTAGAGTGGGGGCGGCGTGCTCGGGGAGGAGGCGGAGCAGAGGTGAGCTGTGGTGGGGAGCTGCCGCACGGCTCCCCGGGCTGGGGGGGAGCTGCC
>NC_048299.1:268818021-268830986 GCF_013100865.1 Trachemys scripta elegans | reverse complement strand
GGGGGGGGGGCGCAAGGTGGAAGTTTCGCCTAGGGCGTGAAACTTCCTTGCACCGGCCCTGTCCCTAGGCTAGCATGTGAGCAGCCCAAAGGAGAATAGCTGTCCTATAAGGACTCTGTCTGAGACAGCAAACAACACTGAGTCATTGTATTTTCAGTTCATATAATACTGACAAGATTTCATAGGCCTGATTCTCCACTCACTTACACAGATTTAACACCATTGACTTGAATGGAGCCACTCCTGATTTATACCCTGTTATATAAATAGTAGGTCAGCTGATGTAAATTTGCTAAGCTAGACAAGCCCTTTAGTCTCTTCTAGTGTGGTAGGTTCTCCATGCCAATGATCATCCTAGTAGCCCGCCTCTGCATCTGGTCCAGTATGAATTCATCATTCAAGACTAAACTTGATAAGTTTATGGAGGGGATGGTATAATGGGATAGCCTAATTTTGGCAACTAATTGATCTTTAATTATTAGCAGGTAAATATGCCCAATGGCCTGTGATGGGATGTTAGATGAGGTGGGATCTGAGTTACTACAGAGAATTCTTTCCTGGGTGTCTGGCTGGTGAGTCTTGTCCAAATGCTCAGGGTTTAGCTGATCACCATATTTGGGGTCGGAAAGGAATTTTCCTCCAGGGCAGATTGGCAGAAGTCCTGGGGGTTTTTCACCTTCCTCTGCAGCGTGGGGCACGGGTCACTTGCTGGAGGATTCTATGCACCTTGAGATCTTTAAACCACGATTTGAGGACTTCAATAACTCAGGCATAGGTTAGGAGTTTGTTACAGGAGTGGGTGGGTGAGATTCTGTGGCCTGTATTGTGCAGAGGTCAGACTAGATGATCATAAGGATCCCTTCTGACCTTAAAGACTGAGTCTGAGTCTGACAGAAAATGCGGGATGGTGGGTTACAGATTGTTGTAATAAACCATAAATTCAGTGTCTTTATTAAGACCATGATTTTAAAGTTATGCCATGCAGTTCCCAGGCTCATCTTTTGAAGGTGTTGTGCAGGTTTCCTTTGAGGATGAGGATTGAGAGGACAGAGATGGAGTGAATGTTCTATGAATAGTGTTCACCCATGGGTGATATGGAGTTTTTGTGTTTTATCACTGGATTTATGGCTTATTACAACAATCTGTAACCTACTAATCCCTTTCCTTTTTGACCTATGACTGCACAGGTGTTATTGGGCACTTCACCTTGAATGGTCTCACAATGTGTTAACTACTTATGCTAAACAATCTGTTCCACCTTGTATCTAGTTGGGACACTGAGTAACTTTCCCAGACTGAAGAAGAGCTCTGTGTAGCTTGCAAATTTGTCTCTTTCATCAACAGAAGTTGGCCCAATAAAAGATATTGCCTCACCCACCTTGTCTCTCTGAGGGCATGTCTACACATACAGCCGCTGCAGCATATCTGGTGAAGCCGCTCTATACCAACAGGAGAGAGCTCTCCCATTGACATAATAAAATAGCTTCTGCCCTTTGCAGAAGTGATGTCAGTGGTAGAAGCTCTTCCGCTGACATTGTGCTGTGCACATATAAGAACATAAGAATAGCCCTACTGGGTCAGACCAAGGATCCATCTAGCCCAGTATCCTGTCTTCCGACAGTGGCCAGTGCCAGGTGCCCCAGAGAGAAAGAACAGAACAGGTAATCATCAAGTGATCCATCCCCTGTCGCTCATTCCCAGCTTCTGGTAAACAGAGGTTAGGGATACAATCCCTGCGCATCCAGGCTAATAGCCATTGATGGACCTATCCTCCATGAATTTATCTAGTTCTTTTTTTAACCCTGTTATGGTCTTGGCCTTCACAACATCCTCTGGCAAGGAGTTCCACAGGTTGACTGTGCATTGTGTGAAGAAATACTTCCTTTTATTTGTTTTAAACCCTCCCCTTAGTCGTTTCTTTTCCAAGCTGAAAAGTCCCAGTTTTGTTACTCTCTCCTCATACGGACGCAGTTCCATACCCCTAATCATTTTGGTTGCCCTTTTCTGAACCTTTTCCAATTCCAAAATCTTTTTTGAGATGGGGCGACCACATCTGCACACAGTATTCAAGATGTGGGTGTACCATGGATTTATATAGCGGCAACATGATATTTTCTGTCCTATTATCTATCCCTTTCATAATTATTCCCAGCATTCTGTTCGCTTGTTTGACTGCCACTGCACATTGAGTGGATGTTTTTAGAGAATTATCCACAATGACTCCAAGATCTCTTTCTTGAATGGTAACAGCTAATTTAGACACCATCATTTTATATGTATAGTTGGGATTATGCTTTCCAATGTGCATTACTTTGCATTTACCAACATTAAATTTCATCTGCCATTTTGTTGCCCAGTTACCCAGTTTTGAGAGATCCTTTTGTAGCTCTTCGCAGTCTGCCTGGCTCTTAATTATCTTTAGTCATCTCCCCACAACTCTGCAGACAATACTCCCTTCCGGTAGAGAGGCAGAGCTCCGTCCTTCTTCCTCACCAGTCAGCCCTGAACTGAGCCAGGATTTCTCCTTCTATTCCCCCTCCGGGTTTGGCACTGTCTGCAGGTGTAGCAGAGTGGGGCTAGCTGGGCCCATAGGCTCTCCTTAACCCTTTCTCTGCCCCCATCACAATCCCCCATGGACTTGGATGGAGAATTTTGCCTGCGTAAGGAATCCAAGATCCGTTAAAATTAAAATGACTGACTCCTCATTATTGTAAGTCTCACAGAGGAATAAAAAAGTTGGCAAGAAGAATTTATAGATTATTCAGGATTGACCTCCCCAACTCATGAGGCTCCTCCACCTCAGTAGTGGCACCTGTCTATCCCACTATCAAACTCAGGAGAGAATATGCATTCCTTGTGGTTTTCTTTACTAGCAAGACCTATTAGAAAATGGTTTTAAAATATTCAGCCAGTTGTGGGACTGGTTAACAACTCCTAAGCCAGTGAAAACGGATGGTCTCTCTTTTTTCACACTATTTCTTAACGGGAGAAAAAGGGGAAGCTCCATGGAATTAATGGCAGATACATTTAGAATAAATAAATTGCATGCAGCCTGTCTGAAATTAACTGCTGCAGAAGGTCATTCAGTCAAATACTCTATTTGGAAAATGTTATGACCGGTATTACTTTAGGCTAATCAGATCTGATGCATCACGTTGTAAGTTGCTAGGTGTTTAACTCTGCGGCATACAATGGCACAACTGGCTGTGTATATTATTAGGTGTACATCAGGGATTGCCCCGTGTTAGAGGTTATCTTGATAGCTCAATGGGCTGATGGCAAATACTCTTATTATTTATTAGTAATAGGCTCCAACCGAGTCACTGTGTATATGCACAGCAAGAGATGGTCCCTGTCTTGAAATAACTCACAATCTAAACAGAGAAGACAGACAAAGTGGGGGGGGGGGGGAGAGAGTTATTATCACCATTTTGCAGATGGGGAAAAGCCAAGGCATAGCTGACCATGGTCATACAGGATGTTTGTGAAAAAATTGGGAATTGTACTCAGATTTTCTGAGTCCCAATCTAATGCCTTCCTCGAATATTTCATTCAACATGTTTTCTGCCAACTTGGGGGTGTTCCATTGAAGTTACAATGTGGGGGAGAAAATCCTCTAAAATTTAAATATTCAGTTTATGGTTAACTTTTTTTGGTTGTTTTGTTTTGCTATTTTTCATATTTCAGCGCACTATAATAAATTCATATGGTGCTCTGGTGTTCTCTCTGTTAAAGAGTGTTCATGTATTCACAGGTCACCTGGGAGATAGAGCAGCTTAACTGGGCTTCACAGTCCAGCAGCACAAATCTGAACTATTTATGGGAAGCTCTACAATACAAATAGTGGTACCCTCCGGCCAACATATACACTAATAATTTAATTCTCTGAGATATTTCTTTAGTGTTAGAATAGTTGTCTACACTGGTAAGAACCTAGTTCTGCTCCCAGAAATTGGATTGCTCAGACGAAGCCGTTTGCTTGGCTTTCTTGATCTTTGGTCCTGTGCTTAGCAACAGTGCCACTCTCCAGGAGCATCAACGCTGTGGAGAAATGAAGAAGAGTGTGTGGAACCTGATTTGGAGGTTTACACATAACAGATGTTAGTCATGTCACTTGATGCATGACTGGACGGTTCTCAGATGCTGTCTGATGAGGGCACTATACGAACCTACATATATAGAACACAACCAAAAGGAAAAAGTCCTAATTAGCTAGGATGGAGAATACTTCCCGTCCCAGTTAGTATCTGGATAGACCAGTCTGCCTAATCTATTTTGGTGCACCAGTTATCATTGTATCTTGGTGCCAGGTCCCAAGGCTAAGCTCTGCTAGACTTGTCAGCGGTGAGTCATACAGACAGTGGGCCAGCTCCTGATCTGCTATAAATTGGCTTTGTTCCTTTGACTCCAGTAGAGCTGCACCAATTTATAGCTGAGGAATAGGTCATCAGTATGAAAAGCTGGTTATTTTTAAGCAAAATAATACCACACGCAAGGATACAGATCATGGACCAGCTCCTCAGATGGGCTGGAGCTCTGCTTAGCCCATTTGAGGGGGAAGGGGCATATATGGCCGTCTGGGGACTCTCCGGGGTCGGTTCATTCCCAAGGGCCAGTTAGAGCAGAAGCCTCAAGGGCTGTTCTGCCAGCCCAGGATTGTTCCAGCTCAGTGTGCTCAACGAAGACCCTGAAGTGCCCCTACGCTGGGAGGGCTGGATGTGGGTAGCAAAGAGCTTATTATGCCAGGGATGGAGATGGGGCCAGAATCTACTCCCTTCAATTGATATTGTTTCTATATATTAATCTTTATTTTTCTATGTTAAACTCTCATCACTTCTCGGCCAAATATCCCAGAAACTTTTCTGTGTATGCCAAAATTGCTGGCTAAACTCTAATATTAAAGCCTGTTTTCTTTTCGACTAATGAATGTCTGTAATCATAGTAAGCCTGTACTCAATTATCCATTCTGGTTTTACTGTGAACGTTAGCTGACCCTAGTGTGTTATTTATAAGCTTAATTTTAGCAGGACTGTAGTCTGTTATTAAATAATGGATTGTGTCCTTTTACTCTAACCCATGACTCTTAGGGAAAAGTGTCCAGGTAGCCAGAAAGGGACCACATGTAATGATATGCAGCTGGTGTTTTTTTCTGTGGTTAATAAAATAATAATCTGTTGAGAGATGCTTTTAGTTTTATCAGAAATTACTCTAACAGATCTCTGTCACCATTACTTGGTGACAGGTATCTTGTGTAATTGATTAAAATACAGGCAAGTCGCATCTTAGGCGCATTTAACATGTGCGAATTCAGCTTTGCGCGGTCGGCAAAAACGGGGGGGGGAGGGGAAGAAAAACAATAATATAAAAACTGCATCTGTAGTGCGGGTGATTCTGCCCGCCATTGAACTCAATGAGTGTTTCACTATACGCAGTTTTCCCTTTACGCGCTAACCGCGGAACGGAACCCCCGCGTAAGATGAGACTTGCCTAATGGATGGTTGAACAGGTGTCATTAGCTCATCAATTATGTAAACCAGATATGATGAAAATAGGTTCATGGACAATAGGTAATGTTCTTTCTCTCTTTTTGTAAACACGCAAAAAAAATAAAGTGATGCTTGTTGTGACCCTACACCCCAAATTCTTCATAGAAAAATTGTTATGTTATAAATATGGCATAACTAAGATATGTTTTATGCAGGATGGTTCATGTAAGTCAGTCATTTTCAATGTTTGGGTCACGACCCAATACTGGGTCATGGAATGCAAGGCACTGGGTGGCCTTGCTCAGCACCCAGGGATCCTGGAGGCAGGCCAGTAAAAATTAGTTGGCCCTATCTGTTCTGACACCGCACTGCGCCCCAGAAGTGGCCAGCAGCAGGTCCGGCTAGTAGGCACGGGGGCCATGGGGCTCCGTGCGCTGCCCCTGCCCTGAGCACCGGCCAATGGTTTCCGACCAATGGTAGCTGGGGGGTAGAGGTGCGGTGCCTGCAGGCGAGAGCCTCACAGAGCCACTTGCGTGCCTCCGCCTAGGAGCCGGACCAGATGCTTGTTGCTTCCAGGGCGCAGCACAGTCTGCGGTGCCAGGACAGGCAGGAAGCTTGCCTCTGCACTGGGCGCCACCGGAGGTAAGCCCAACCCTGTGCCCCAAACTCCTGCCCTAGCCCTGAGCCCCCCCCAAACCTGAAGCCTCCTCCAGCACTCCTACCCCCTCATCCCCAGCCCCACCCTACCCCAGAGCCTGCACCCCCAACCTCTGCACAAAAGACTAACACTTACATTTTGGGTGTGATCCCCTCACCCTCACTCCCTCCACCCCCCGCCAGACTCCAAGAAGATAAGTTCAGCAATTTTCAGCATTAGAGAGAGTTGTTAGGGAAACAATCCCTATGTACTGTGTATATTGAGCATTCAGGTGTGGCACCTGTGAGGCAATGCATTATACAGACAATAAGCCAATTTCTGACACGTGGAGTAACTTTCTAGACTAATGATTTTCATCAGTCCACAGACACAGACCCTGCTGCTACAGAAGGTCAAACAGGCCCTTATTTTCCCCCACTAGCAATGCAAATTCTGATTATTGTGTAGCATCCAAGACAATTCATGTCAAAGGTGAAAAAAGCAGCTTCATTTATTGATGTGTAATCGTTTCGAAGTTCAGACTTTTTGTTCGTGTCTATTCATGTAGGTAATAGCAAATAATGCCAGCGTCTTGCATACAGTTGCTCATCAGGAAGTTCGTACCCCCTAACTCACAATGGTACAAATTTGCCATATGGCCAAAAGTGTTTCTGTTTTCCCATCAACAAATGTAACTGTTTAGTGTATGTGGTACTTGTGAAAGATACCAGGATGGCAGTTGATGAGAGAGAGATCTTTTACTTGTCCATACAACAGGTCAGTAGCAGTATAAGCTTCCAGCACACATTCAAGCCTTGCCCACCCTTCTGAGCCGGCTATTGTAACAAAGGTGCCAGCGCTTTTCTGATGAGGACACTACTGTCATAGTAATATCTGGCAATGGCCTACACCTAATGCTTCAGAAGAATTCTCATGAAGATCCTTGATCAATGTTAAGGGGGGGGAAAGACCGTTTCTGTGATTTTTTTACCCTTGTTGTATGACAGTTACAAGAAGTGCTGTGCTCAGAAGTGATCAGAACCTCCATTTTACGTCTCATCCAAAAGTCAGCGCTCTTAGCAGCCTGTTACTACTTAACCCCATGCCAGGGTAGTAGTTCAGCACTGACTAGAAGAAAGGTGAGTGCTTCCTACTAAATCAACAATTACAACACCTAGTGTTCCTCAGTGTCCCAGCCCAGGACTGACTTGGCCCAACACTGTTTAGCTTGTGAGAACTGAGGGGCTCCCAGCATAGGATGATATTAGAACCTGAATCAAATCTCCCATCTTGTCTCAGGGTAAGATGGTCACGGTAATTAAGGGTTGTTTCAGCATTTGACTTGTGTTCTTAACTCTGAGCCAAATGCAGAAGGCAAAAGGATTTCTTAGCAGATATCCAGGAAGATTTCAGTTGCTTACATGCTTGTCCTCTTCCGTCTAGAACATCCACTACCCAGATTATGAGGATGTACTGTCCTAACATCCGAGGTATCATAGCTCGCTACCATCAAATTTTAGGCTTCAGTAGGCAACAAAGAGATTCTAACTGCACTAACACTAATGCTCAGTGAGCTGTGAGGCAGCCTTAGATGGAATAGGTACCTGCTGTATTTCAGGGGACTGGCAATTTGCTGTTTGTTGTCACCACTGCTTTGTCAGGAACATCAATTTCAGCTCAAAGTGCTCCTGCAAATGAGAGCACTTTTCACCTGCTCTGCCTGTGGAGGTGAAGGGAATCACCTCAGCCAATATTGCTTCACATTTCGAAAAAGAAAATGGCCCAAATGAAAATGTACAGTTCACCATCTCTACTCACAGTCACTCGCAGGCCAGCCCTGGAGTTTACAGTGGGATGGAGTGGTAATATCTCTTGATTACTGCTATCACAATCACAGGCCTCATGCAAAGATGGAATAGTCCTTAAATGGGGAATTGCCAACATGCTTAGATCTTATTCCTTAAAAGTGGAAATGAGCCTGCAGCAAGCTCCCCGGATCTGAACACACCGGAGCTTGCCAGAGTGCCGAGGAAGAGGGGAGGGTGAAAATCCAGACCTTAATTCTGCAGCTGATGCCAATCCAAAGCCTCAGGTCAGAACAACCCTGAACTCTGGAGTGTGGGGAATCAAATTCCAAACCAGAATCTGGTTCTGTCTATTATGGACCAAAGACTCAGATCTGAATATCCCCAACCATTGGTGTGTTGGACCTCTGAATCTGAACTCTGTAGCTGGCACCCGTGTAGACTGTTATGGGATGAACCAAATCCTGCATAAGACTTTCCTTAATCTCTGGGAGGCTCAAAATCTGGACACATCTCTTCTTAAAAGTATGGCCTAGTGGATAGAGCACTGCACAGGGACTCAGGAAACCTGAGTCCTCTTCCTGGCTCAGCTACTGGCTTATTGGGTGACCTTGGGCAAGTTACTTCCCTCTCAGTTCCTCAGTTTCCCCATCTGTAAAATGGGGATAACGATGCTGATCTCCCTTATAAAGTGCTTTGAGATCAGCTGATGCAAAGTGCTATATAAGAGTAAGGTACAGTAAATCCTTATATAACATGCATTTATACAGCGTGTTTTTGACATAATGCAGTTTTCCTTTAGTGACCCATTTTTATATAGCGCGCTCACGGGAGGGAGTTTGGGTGCGGGAGGGGGTTTGGGGTGCCGGATCCAGGGGGGGCACTCACCTCAGGTGGCTCCCCATGCCTGCTGTTCCTGGAGGAGGTGGAGGTGTGGCCAGGCAGCTCTGCATGCTGCCTCCGCCTGCAAGTGCCACTCCTGCAATCAACGCTCAGGGAGGGATGGGGGCAGTGCCTCTGCCAGGAACAACAGGCGCAAGGATCCACTTGTGAGCACCCACCGGATCTGGCACTCCAAGCCCCCTCCCATGCCCCAGCCCCCTGCCCTGATCACCTTCCCACACCCAAACTCCCTCCCAGAGCTCACGCCCTGCACCCCCTCCCATGCCCCCAACACGTACAACTTTGTCATGTCTGGGAATGTAACCCTATTTTTCCCATTTATTCTTCAGTTTATATAACACGTTTTTATATGACATGGTTTTCTAGGAACGTAACTACCACGTTATATAAGGGTTTACTCTATTATTATTACAGCGATGAGGGCACTATGGGACCCTATATAAAATAGAATAAAAAGCTGTTAAAAGTAATGTAGAATCCCTGGGATATATAAGTAATTTCCCAAAGACAATGCACTCAGGATTTACCTTCAGCTTTAAGAAGAGAAACATCAGGGCTCAAATAGGCTCTGTCATTCCCCCTTTATGTGAAACATTGTTTCTCTATACACCGATTCTCAGTCTGACACCAGTGAGGTGAGTATGAGAATGCAATAGATTAACCTTTTAAATTTTTCAGATAAACAATTCACAAGTCCGTGTGTGCAGCACAATAAGAACAAATAGTCCGGGGCCAACCATCTCAAATTCTATATTTAACCTATCCAGCTCTGCCAACAAGACCCTCCTGAAGAGTGTCTCATCCTGTGCTGCGGTACCCATTTAAAGACTGACCAGGAGGCACTGCAGTGTTCTTTAAACCCACACCATGCTGTTCTCATAATTCATATAGAACACTTGATAGTGAAGAAGATGTATCAAAGGTGCCATGCCGGCAGCCCTCCAGATTGAAGTCCTCACTCCACCCAATGGACATGACATGTCAGTGTAACCTTCCCCCATTGTCCAACCAATGTGACCTTGAGGGACCATCTTTAGGGCTATGTCTACACTACCACAGTAAGTTGACCTATGCTACGCAACTCCAGCTATGTGAATAACATAGCTGGAGTTGATGTACCCTAGGTCGAGTTACCGCATGGTCTACAGCACGGGGGATCGACGGGAGACCGTCGACTTACCTTACTCTTCTCGTCGGGAGTAGAGTACAGGGGTCGACTGGAGAGCGATCTGCTGTCAATTTGGCAGGTCTTCAGTAGACCTGCTAAATCGACTGCCGGTGGATCAATCTCAGAGCGTCGATCCCGGCTGTAGTGTAGACATAGCCTAGGAGTGAGAAGCTAGTTGTTTCCAGGACTATTTTTTAACCCTTGGCCTCTCTCCTGAGATGAGTCTTCATCAGCGACTTAGATATTGGCATAGAAAGTATGCTTATTAAGTTTGCGGATGATACCAAACTGGGAGGGATTGCAACTGCTTTGGAGGACAGGGTCATAATTCAAAATGATCTGGACAAATTGGAGAAATGGTCTGAGTTAAACAGGATGAAGTTTAACAAAGACAAATGCAAAGTGCTCCACTTAGGAAGAAAAAATCAGTTCCACACATACAGAATGGGAAGAGACTGTCTAGGAAGGAGTACGGCAGAAAGGGATCTAGGGGTTATAGTGGACCACAAGCTAAATATGAGTCAACCGTGTGATGCTGTTGCAAAAAAAGCAAACATGATTCTGGCATGTATTAACAGGTGTGTTGTGAGCAAGACACGAGAAGTCATTCTTCTGCTCTACTCTGCTCTGCTTAGGCCTCAGCTGGAGTATTGTGTCCAGTTCTGGGCACCGCATTTTAAAAAAGATGTGGAGAAATTGGAAAGGGTCCAGAGAAGAGCAACAAGAATGATTAAAGGTCTTGAGAACATGACCTATGAAGGAAGGCTGAAAGAATTGGGTTTGTTTAGTTTGGAAAAGAGAAGACTGAGAGGGGACACGATAGCAGTTTTCAGGTGTCTAAAAGGGTGTCATAAGGAGGAGGGAGAAAACTTGTTCACCTTAGCCTCTAAGGATAGAACAAGAAGCAATGGGTTTAAACTGCAGCAAGGGAGATCTAGATTGGACATTAGGAAAAAGTTCCTAACTGTCAGGGTGGTTAAACACTGGAATAAATTGCCTAGGGAGGTTGTGGAATCTCCATCTCTGGAGATATTTAAGAGTAGGTTAGATAAATGTCTACCAGGGATGGTCTAGACAGTATTTGGTCCTGCCATGCGGGCAGGGGACTGGACTCGATGACCTCTCGAGGTCCCTTCCAGTCCTAGAATCTATGAATCTATGAGAAAAAGGGGAGTTATGAGGGTGGCTTTTTCACATGGACAACCACTCACTGGAAACAGACCATCAATTCATTTCACATGGTACATTGAGCAGATGGTAGCAATTCTTAGTCATTATTATTCTAGGATGGATTTGAACCAGCAACACAGAGGTGAAACCCTCCATGCCCCTTAGCCAGTCTCCTTCTCCATCCTACCCATCCCATTTGTGTGCCTGTCTGTCTATACTGCAGATATTGCAGTCATTTTAGTTCTATACTGCGTATAATGGGAAAAGAAAGAAGGGATGTAGTGACTCTTCTTACAGGTACAAATAGTATAAAGTGGTTATTACACCTAACAAAGACTATTGCTGTTTGTGTACGTGCATGGAGCTGTCGCCTGTCCCTTGCCTTCAATAGGAGATTTGCCTGAGGAAGGGCTGCAGGATGTGGCATGTACGTTTGGGAATCTGGAGGAATCTCTCACTTTTGCTAAGTAACACATTTAACAGGGTCTCATCTACTGCATGTGCCAGCTATGTAACTGACAAGCCTGCAGGAAGCAGCTTTTCTTTGTTGCCACTACACTAACTTTTTCTCAATTTTCCTAGATTTGTGTAGCTTAGAGTGGAAAGGATGTTTATTGCCACTTTTATGTGTAAGCTGCCCAGAGCTCCAAGTTATTCAGGGTTTAAGGCAAGCCAGCAAATGGGCCTTTAAACTAGTGGTGTTGCACCCCTGATCATGATTGATGTTGACACCAATTAGCAGAAAAGGAATCTATCAGATAAAGGGAAAGAAGGTTTATCAAGCTCTAAATGCCAGGAGTCAGAATTCAATGCAAAATTCATTAGTGCTTATGGCAGGAGCTCTTACCAACTATTGCCAAGGGGCTAGAGGAAAATAAAAATTACATAAATAAAGTTTTCAGGCCTCTTACATTTTGGCTTGCACAAAACCAGAGTTTCAGTCATTGTAATATTCTGTTTTATGTCCTTACAGAGATTCTGCTGTGTGACACCAATCTGAATCAGGAACAACTCGAGTGAAGTCAATGGAGTTTCCCTGGAGTTACACTGGAAGAACTGGGAGTAGAATCCAGCACAAATTTGCTACACTGCATTCCTAGACTATCTGTACTAAATCTAGCACTTACCAGGGAGTGGGATGGATCTTTACGGGGTGTAAATTGGTGTACCTGCCAGCTTAAGCAAGCTGAAGACTTGGCCCAAAATTTGTAGAAAGAAAGAAAGAACACAATCTCTTGGCTCTAAACAACAATTCAGAAAAATAAGAGAGCCCTGAAAACTGCTTTATGGTGCATTACAGATAAGCTTCAGTTTAACAAAACTCCAGCAGAACATCTGACATCTTTGTATAACTGCAGCTTTGTAAAACCAAATGTTGGCTGAAATATGAACTTTGGATACTGGACCAGATATGAGATTTGGATATTGGAGGTTCCAAAAACGGAGGTTAGGGTTACCATACGTCCTCTTTTTCCCGGACATGTCCGGCTTTTCGGCAGTCAAACCCCCGTCCGGGGGGAATTGCCAAAAAGCCGAACATGTCCGGGAAAATGGCGGCTCTACTCCTCCCCTGACTCTTCGGCTCTGTTTAAGAGTCAAGCTGCCCGAGCGCTATGGGCTTCAGGCAGCCCCTTGGCCTCCGGACCCCAGCCGGGCACTTCCCCTCCCGGGCTCCAGCCGCGCAGGGTCCGGAGGCATGGGGGCTGCCCGAAGGCGCGGCGGCTCTGCTCCTCCCCGACTCTTTGGCTCCGTTTAAGAGCCGGTCTGCCCGAGCGCTACCGGCTTCGGGCAGCCCC
>NC_048299.1:268768629-268817626 GCF_013100865.1 Trachemys scripta elegans | reverse complement strand
GGGTGGGGAAATGGGCGGGGCCAGGGCCCGTGGAGGGTCCTCTTTTTTTATTTATTAGATATGGTAACCCTAACGGAGGTTGACTTTTGTGTAAAAGATATGGCACAGACGGCTGTTGATTCTCATTTTACAAAGTAAAGAAAACAACAACTCTTGCTGAAGCTTAAGGCCTATGTTGCTTTTAGGAGCTGACATTATGTTTTTCTACACTTACGCATAACATTAAAACCTGTATTGCTCTTTAGCTGACATCAGAGAATCAAACTGAATTCACCTATCCTCTCCAGTAAAGTCTGCTGGATAACTATTGTTTAGCCCTCTGTAGCGGGGTGGCTACCCTGTTCCTGCCGGGAAGGGCTTAAAACAGCCCTGGCAGAGGGCTGCAGCTCCAAAAGCTAGGCTGATTGGGGAAGCAGCCACAGCAGGGCCACGCCCCAATCAGGCCACAGCTGGCCTGTATAAAAATGCTGGGAGCCAGAGACCAAAGAGTCTCTCTTTGTGTTCAGGGAGAAAAGGGCCTGGCTGCGGGAAGCAGAGACAGAGTACCTGAGTGGAGCAGGGCTGGGGACAGGCAGAGGAGCTGGGGAGCCCCAGCCTGGGGAGCCCCAGGCTGCGGCCTAGTAGGAGGCCAAGGGGTACTGGGGGTTGCAGAGGGCAGCCCAGAGCTAGGCCAAGGCAGCAGGTCCAAACCCCCCTTGCTGATGATGAGTGGCCTATACTGCAGTCTGCCCCAGGGAGCAGGGGCTAGTTGGTGACTGGCAGTGGCCTTATTCTGAGGTGAGGTAGGGATAGTGGGTGGGGGTTCCCCAGGGAGGGGAGACCCTAGTACTGAGGGGTGTACTGCCAGGGGGCAGCACCCCAGATACAAAGGCACCGGGGTCCTGGAGGGACACGGGGGTCAGAGGACAGGCAGACCACTGGCCTGCAGAGGGTGCTCCAGGATGCTTGAAGAGCTAATTCCCAGAAGTCACCAGCAGGAGGTGCCGCAGGGGTGAGTCTGCTCCTCTACACCCTCACTGAAGTATTATCCTTTTTCCTCTCACATTTGAATTAAGCTGCCCAACTGCAGCATTCTTAGTACTTACATTTTGGATCCCTGCTATTCCCTTTCTGATCAGTCAAATAAGGTCAAACATACACAAGCTATAGGCAACGCATCAGGAATCCTGTTTGCTGCTTGTCATTTGCTAGCATCCTATTGATGATTTACTTACCTATTCAAGCTATTAGCACCATGATTCCCATTTTCTTATGTGAAGCTCTTCGGCTTTCTAAGGAAATGCAAAGGTCACAAATGCCAACAGTTCCCAAAACAAAACACTTGTCAACTCTGACACAAAAAAGAGTGATTCTCATTCCCCTTACCATAGCTGGTGTCTGTTCAGTCAGTTCAAAGGGCAGTATGCTAATTTCTTACAACTCAGTTTATCCAATGATCATTTGAACTCAGCATGTCTTAAAACATGTCCTTCCCTTGACATAAAATTTTGATGGCCAGCACTTTCCATCTAGTTGTCAAGATCCCTGACGTGAATGACTGTGAGCTTACCTTCCAGTCTCATGTACGGCATATAATGTCAGAGTTTCTGACAGGATCACGGTGGGCTTACAGCCAAGAATTATTGCCATTTCCTGTTTGCTGTGAATGTTAGGGGCTTGTTTTATTATTTTGCTCTCTCTCCTCTTCCAGAACTAAGTGCTGCAATTCCTGTTTTACAGATCTGGCTCGACTCTTGCAAATAGAGTTCAGTTCTATGGCAGGGGCGGAGCAGCAGTTTATATAATTGACAGACCCAGGCCCTGCGTCAGGGCGGGACGGTAAGGAGTCAGCGGCTCAAGCCCTCAGGCAGGGTCTGAGCTAAGACAGGTTAACAACAAGCCCAGGTTCTTGGCTCAGAAGGGCCTGGCAGTGGGAGAGACTGTTACCCACAAGTGGGATGACTGGGGGGATGTGGGCCCACCCACTCCACTGCCTCCCAGCCCGGGCCCCTAGCAGTGGCTGAAGGCCTGCTGCTGAGTCAGTGGGGATTCTGGCCGCAACACACTGGCATAGCCTCTGGCAGTGCTACAGCCAGACTAGGGTCGGCTGCCCCCAGGCCACTTCCTAACTCCCCCTCTAGAGGTATCTAGGTCAGGAGAGTGTCCTCCGGGGGGGGAGTCAAGCACCGTGGGGTCCTCTGGGTAACTGGTGAGGGGTAGTCTTGACAGCTCCTGCGGGCTCTGGTTAGCATTGGGCGTTGGTTGGCAGGCCAATCTTCAGGTCTGCTGCCAGTCGCCGGGGTCTCCCAGCCGGGAGCTAGGCCAGAAGCATCTGGCCTCCCCAGTGGCTGCTCCTTGAGTGAGCTCTGGGGTTGGGCTTTTCTACTTCCTGTCCTGCGCCTGATCCTCTAGGAGGTGAGCGCAGAGCTCTCTGGCCCCACCCACTCTTGTGTCCAGAAAGGCTCGTCCCTCTCCGGGGCGGCGGGGGACCATACCACCTCTTTACAAGCCAACCAATGCAAAGCAATAAAACAGTACTAAACCAGGATATTGGCCCAAAGTACCTTGTGCTCCTGCCACCCATCTACCCCCCTTCTGTTTATTTGGTTTTAGCCACCTATTGTCTTTCGTCTTATATTTAGTTGGAAGCTCTCTGGGTCAGGGACTGACTTTTTTGGTTTTGTTTGTACAGCACCTAGCACAACAGGACCCTGATCCCTGGCTGGGGTCTCTATGAACTACCTCCATACAGACCAAAACCCTTGCCAGTTATGTGTGTTAAAAAGCGCAGTTCATTTTGCCTGTCTGCTGGACACTCTGGGAATCAGAGAGGCTGAAAGTCAAGGGGAATGCGAGATCTTGAGTCCTATTTGTGTTGTGGGTGTGGGGAAGGGCAAATTGTGGATAACAACCCTGCCCGAAAATAAAACTCTTAAAGTCCTGCACTGTGGAGATTTTTCTTATTCTGGGATATGTAATCTTATTGTGCACTGAGGCTTGCCTTGATCTTGGTTTGGCCCGTGTTGTATTATGGGTTGTAAAGCCTGTGCTGCCATAGCTTCACTGCTGTTGTTATTCAACCTAGTTAGATCAAAGCTACCTCCAGTATATCTACATGTGCTGCAGTCACATCTCTGATTGCAGTGTAGACACTTGAGCACGTAGCCCATGGGCACTAGATACATTTCACATGATATAGTCACAATGGATTTATTTCCTTACTAGAGTGGTACTGTCCAGCACAGTGTGTGGTCCATAACTAAGGTTAAGATTTTGTCATGAATATTTTTAGTAAAAGTCATAGACAGGTCACGGACAATAAACAAAAAGTCATGGAAGCCATGACCTGTCTGTGACTTTTGCTGCTGCGGCTCCATGGTTTCCCCCACCACCGTGGTGGCTCAGAGCTGTGGGGTTCCCCTTCCACCTGCAGCAGCTGCACGGGGGGCCCCCTCCACCCATGGTGGCTGGGAGCTACAGGGTGACCATATTTCCCAAAAAGAAAACAGGACACCCCCAGCCACTCACCTGAGGCATCCTCCTCTCCCCATGCAAGGCTGGCACCAGTCACTAGAACCCCAAGAAGAGCCCCCTCAGGAGGCTGTCACCTGTTGCTAGAACCTTTCAGGGAACCCCCTGTCACTGCTGTCGCCTGTCGCTGGAACCCTGTCAGGACCCTGCTGGCTGCCAGCTCCAGAGTTCCGGAGCCCCAGGGGCCGAAGCAGAGAATGTCATAGAGGTCTCTGGAAGTCACGGATTCCAACTTCCCTGACCTCCATGATATAAACATAGGCTTATCCATAAACCAGCATTAGCCACTGTCTAAGGCACAGATTGTGCTAGGCCTTACACATGTACACAGTGCCAGAGAGTGTGCAAACAATGTCTCCACAGTTGCAAAGCCCCCATAAGGGCCAGACACAGTTTCAGCTCCTGCACCCAGGGAAGTTCTCATGATTGCTTCTTGTGGACATACATCACTACCCCCAAAGGAGGTGGGAGTGGGAGGAATAGGGAAGAGACAGAGTCCTGGCTTTTTATTTGCCTGGAAAGCAGGTCCCGTGAACTAATGGCATTTATGCCCTTTTTTGCTTCTTGATAAGGAAAAGCTTGAAAAATAATTATGGGAGGCTCGTTCTGTTACTTTGTCTTCTGGGGGTTTGCTGGAGAACTCCTTCTGGGGCTGCAGACAGAGGGAGGGGGGAGCAGGGGAGGGCTCTGGCTGCTGGAGGCCAATGGGAGTGGGTCAATCAGCCCAGCTGCCCAATCAGCAGCCGCACTCTGCATGGAAGGGAAGGAGGGAGGCGAGGGAGAAAACCCCCCCGGACATTTTAACCTTGTTACCAATTCCTCCCAGATGGCTATTTAGAGACGCAAAAGCCGGACATGTCCAGGGAAATACGGACGGATGGTAACCCTAGTTTTGATGGGCATGAAAGCTGGGGTTCCTGCATCATCATACTGACAAGGTTAATTGTTTCAAGAAAAAAATCTGTGTGTAAAATGAACAGATGAATTCAGTTATTTTTGCACAGTGAATTGAAAGGATGCAAAGTATCTTGTTTAAGTGCAAATTGAATCTGCAAGAAGAAAAATTGACACAAAATGCATCACTTACCGTCTGCACAGAGGCTGTTGCATCATGTTGCTTTCTAGTGAGATGTAATGCAGTATTTTTGTAGACAAACTAGCTGACAATCAGTAACTACCAAGTCTGATTTTTTTGCCCATAAGATGTCTGTGGTTTTATCAGGTTTGACAGAAATCAAGTTCCCATAGGAATGAAAATGGGCTAAGATACATTAAAAAGTAATTGAAACGTGTTACAGGAGAACATCAGAGTTGTGAACACCCAGGAGTGGAGGTTGTTTGTAACTCTGAACAAAATGTTATGGTTCTTCTTTCAAAAGTTTACAACTGAACATTGACTTAATACAGCTTTGAAACTTTACTATGCAGAAGAAAAATGCTCCTTTTAACCATTTTAATTTAAATTAAGCACAGAAACAGTTTCCTTACATTGTCAAATCTTTTTTAAAACTTTCCCTTTATTTTTTTAGTAGTTTATGTTTAAGACAGTACTGTACTGTATTTCTTCTTTCTTTCCTTTTTTTTTTTTTTTTTTGGTCTCTGCTGCTACCTAATTTCATACTTCCACTTCCAAATGAGGTGTGTGGTTGACCGATCAGTCTGTAACTATGGTGTTTGTAACTCTGAAGTTCTACTGTAGTTGATCAATGTTTTTACATACAAGCCACACAAAAGTCTAAAATGCTGTCGCATTCTGGGGTGCAATCCAGATCAGTGACGGGTTGTGTCACCACCTGCTCTGCAACCTTGGGTGCCTTGCAATCATTTGCTGTTGTAGCTCCCAACCTGGTGTAAACATGCCACAGTGGGTCACAACTGAGAATGCCAAATTCAGGACAAACTGCTGAAAAATAGGGCAATCACACCCCTGAACTGGTGGTTATTCTTTCATAAGATATACCAAACCAGCCACAAAAATAAACTCCTGTTTCACCACACTGGCTAACAAGAAGTCATACAAGCACTTTCCTTGGGCATTCCAGTTCTTATATCACCACCAAAAACACTGGATTCAGAGATGAGTGGTTCTTTACAACCAACCTCATCAAATGAAAGGTTCTTCTGATCCCAAAATACTAGCCACACACCCAGGTCAATATATAACTTAGATCTTACCCAAAAATCATGCTGATGCCAATCCTTTAGAATCTAAAATCTAAAGGTTTATTCGTAAGAAGAAAGAAAGAAAGGTGAGAGTTAAAATTGGTTAAAGGAATCAAATACATACAGTAATTGCAAAATTTTTGGTTCAGACTTGTAGCAGTGATGGAATAAACTGCTGGCTTAAGTCAAGCCTCTGGTTGTTTCTAAATCATTGGAGGGACCTGAGTCCCTTGGTTAGAATGTCCCATTAGTATAAGTCCACAGTCCAGAGATTTGAGCAGAACAGAGGCAAAATGGAGGGGTTTCCAGGGCCTTTTATATCCTCTGCCATGTGGCGGGAAACCCAGTTTCAAGCAAAAACCTCAGCACAGGTAGTTGAGAATCACAGGTGACCAGATAGTGTTTGGAGTCACATGGGCAAGTCACATGTTCATGTCCAATTTCGCTCAGTCATTGCAAGAAGCCATTATCTATATTCCAGACAGCATGTTTATAGGACAGTCCACTCAGTGTAGATGGGCATCTCCCATGGTCCATTGTGAGTTGTGTCCTTTTGATGGGCCACTAAATTTGAATAGTCCCTCCAAGATGTGCTGGCTAACTACTTCGTGGGCGTTACCCCAGGAGCAAACATTTGAAATCCAGGTAAAGAGCCAATACTCATAACTTCAAATACGAAAATGATAAACACATACAGACAGCATAATCATAACCAGCAAATCATAACCTTTTTATACATATCATACATGCCACATTTTGTACAAGATTTGTTGCAAATATATAATAGTGGTTCCAACAATGATCAATATAGTCATATTTCAATCAGATAATGTCACACCTGGGCTGCTCACAAACAGTCTAACAGCATGCAGGTCACACCCTACGTGTCTGTGTCTCTGCAGTCCTGGTCCAGCAACTCTGACCCCAGCAGCCTGTTAGCAACACTCCAGACCCACTCTGGCTTACACCAGCCATGATTACCACTTGCAGGGTGACCCCAACACGCTCCCAGTCCCAAATTTTCCCCAAAATGCATGTTCTGCACTGTCCAGCCCCCTCCTGTGGAGTTCAAATATTATAGGTCTGTTGCCCCTCTATACAGTCAATATTCAACAGTTTGCTTCCTTTAACTGGAGTTACCAAACAATTCAGTTTAAACACAACACTGGATTTGTTTACATTAAAAATAAAACAAGCTTATTTTTTTTGGAGATATCCTATCTCCTAGAACTGGAAGGGACCTTGAAAGATCATCAAGTCCAGCCCTGTGCCTTCACTAGCAGGAGCACATACTGATTTTGCCCCAGCTCCCTAAGTGGCCCCTTCAAGAATTGAACTCACAACGCTGGGTTTAGCGGGCCAATGCTCAAACCACTGAGCTATCCCTCCCCCCAACTATGAAGAAATGGGTTTTAAGTGAGTACAAGTATGAGGCATTAAAGTCAGAAATGGTTACAAGTGAAATAAAAAGAGAACACTTTCTAGTAGATAAAACTTTAAAAAGATAGACTTGGTTCAAGGTAAAATCTTTACCGCAGGTTCCCAACAACATGGCTGACCAAATTGTCAGGTCAGGATCTCCACCCAGAGTCAAAGGGCTGGTCCCTTTGTTGTCTTAGGTAGGAAAGAGAGCGCTTGAAGTGTCTTTGCCATTCACTTTTGTAGTCCAGTCACTCTTTGAAATGCATTTTCCTGAGGGTTACCCCTAGATAAAGTTAATTGCAGCTGTGAGGATGGAGACATGGAGTCTGATGGTGAAAGGTTCCCTGTTGTTTGCTAAAATGCAGATCAATCTGTTCCTTCCCCCCTTCGTTGCCAAAGAATGGCCATTTGACAGGTGATTAGCCACGTGTCATCAAAGTTGATTGGCAGAGGCATCAGTTTGTCCTTTGTCTTTGAGAAATTGGTTTACCCCCTCCCAGACTTCTCTGGTCAACACTCTGCAGTCATAATTTCAGCTTATATTCATAACTCTTAATACACATTTCATATATACATTACATTAGAATATTGATAAGTGTGTTTTAGTTTTTAAATGATACCTCACAAGGCATATTTTGCACACAAAATTATTACAATAGTGTGTAGAGTGTGAATACAGGCATGATTTTCATCACAGATGCTGGCACTTTGAGTGCAGAAGGTGGGGGCCCGCAAGGATTCTAAAAATTAATACTGGCCACTCCAGGCTTGTGCCTATAACTCCCAAGGTTACAGCTTTTATCTGAGCTTGGCTGGGTAGATGCTGCCACCACCCAAATGCAAAACCCCTTTGATAACCCAGGAAGGCGCACTTGGGAATTCCTTCCTGTGGGGTACCCTCAAGCCCTTTCACACACACACACACACACACACACACACACACCCTCCGGAGAAGAGCTGAGAAAGAAAAACAAAGGAAATCAGTTGTTGCCACCAGCTAATTAAAAAACATGTGCACAAACCTCTTAGGACACAAAAATCCAATCCTGTTCTTAAAAAAAGGTAAATTTTATTAAAAACAAAAAGAAAGAAAATACATTTGGAAACTTAGGCTATTGCTAGATTTTAAAAAAACACTTACAAGGATTAAGCATCAAGATTAACTTTCTTGAGGTCCAGCTTAAAGGTTACAAACAAAACAAAATCATTTGGTGTTAGCACAAAGGAGTCCACAAGCCATAAAGAAATAAAAAGAGAAACCTAATCGCGTCTTCCTAGACATTTCCTGACCTACTTACATATCTGGGATTTTAAATAAGTAGTTTCTAGGTATGATACCGATGATTTTTCATACCTGGCACCAAGCTTCTTACAGCATAGTTGCTCCCAGTCTGCCTCTCTCAGAGAACAACCAGACAGACAAAAGGGAAGTTTTTTCTCAATTTTAAAAAGTTCTACACTTCCCATTGGCTCTTTTGGTGAGGTGCTCACTCCCTTCCTTTTACCTGTGCATAGCAGGGAGACTTTTTAACCCTTTACAGGTAAAGCAAGTAGAGAACAGCTACTAAGAGGGATTTTATAGCTAACTGGCTGGGTGTCCATAAAAGAGAGCTATCCCCCCCCCCTTTCATTTATCACACTCTTAATACACATTTCATATATACATTGCATTGGAATATTGATGATAAGTGTCTTTTTAGTTTTTAAATGATACCTCACAGGCATATTTTGCACAAAAATTATTACAATAGAGTGTAGAGTGTGAATACAAACGTGCTTTTGGTCACAGATGCTAATACTAGAATATCCAAGGGCTTCCTTTTTATGCATGGACAAAATCAACATTTTTCACTCCAAACTAGATAATTAGTAAAGAGACCATATGTCCTAGTTCTATCAGGAAAGTTGAAGCGTTTCATATTATGACCTAATGTACTTTGGAAATTCTTTCAGAGCCCCGGAAATGTCCTGTTATTTTTTCCATTTCATCACTCAAAACATTTTTGTCTTCGTATAACTACAAAATGTTTGTTCAGGTCATACTGCTGTGCTGCACAGAATTTGTTCTGTGTTTACCAAGGACAGGCCAAGAGAAAAAGCCTTCAGTAGGATAAGCTGTGCTTGGAGGGAAGAGAAAAATCAAATGAGTATAGGCGCTAACTAAGCTGTTCCTCTGCTCCTAATGAACGTTAATGCCAATTGTTCACTGTTTTTGATTAACTCAGTCTGAACACTTAGTTACTGGGGGGAAGAAAATCCTCCAGCTCAAAATATGCACATCACTGAGTCAGAAGCTGGTAGCAATGCCATTAGCCCACATTTATAAAAGAAAATGTATTTCATTTTGTGACCCTAAAATATATAATCATAAACGGTCTCAATTTCTAATGTGAAAATATGGTCACCTAAGTACCCATGTATACAACAACCTGAGTACAATCAAGTAGTTGCACACCTAACTAGCTGGTGCCTGTAAAGAAATAAAGATTTTGCACAAGCAAATAAGTAAACATGGAAATTCTCTGCACACACAAAGAGGAGGCTCCTCTAAAACTATGACCTTCATTAGGATTTACGGCAGGGAAGCAAACAGAGCCTCAGGCTCTGACGCCACCCACCATAGGACTGGTAAATTCAATGGGTCACATCATCAACTGGTGTAATTTGCTGCAGCTCCATTGATTTGAATGGACCTATGTCAATTTACACCAGCTAAGGATCTTGCCCACTGTGTGTGTGAATGTAATGGCATATTCCACATTATGACAGCAAAATGGGTAGATAGCTCACTATATATATATATATATATATATACACATACAGGCCACAGCTCTGCTGTTAAGGAAAATGTCAAACTAGGCAGCAGACGAGGTTTCTAAAGATCAAAAATATATATATATATTAAAGCTATGGGAAAACTAGATCACCTAAAAAAATTATATCCATAGAATTTAAGGCTAGAAGGCATCATTAGATCATCACAGGACATTAAATTTCACTCTGTTATCCCTTTACTGAGCCCAGCAATGTGTGTATATTAACCAGAGACTCCTTCCCTAGAACTACTTGTGATACAAACATTCCACTGAAATCCATGGCACTCTAGAATGGAACTAGTGCACACGGTCACAAAGCCAATGTGGGGTTCCAGATAGACACTGCTGGGCAAATTGACAGATAGACCTAAATAAAAGGTGAGTGGTGCAATAGGTGCCTTTTCTAAGGTTTCATCTCTGGAGATTCAGATTCAGATCTGGCTGAAGTCTCCAATCCAGTGATCTGGGAGCCCTGGGAATATGTATTAATAGTAGTGCATTGGGGTCTCATTGTACTAGGCACTATACAAACATAGTCCCTGCCCTGAAGAGTTACAAACTCAATAGATAAAACAACTAAAGTGTGGGAGGGAAACAGAGGCACAGAGGTGAACTGACTTGCCCAAGGTCCCACTGTAGGTCAGTGGCAAAGTTGGGCACAGAGTCCAGGTCTCCTGACTCCCAGCCTTGTGCTACCTCAGTTATTCTAATTTATTAAAACGAATCATAATATTTAGTCTGCATAATATTATTTTGCACGTCTCTATTCAAAGCTCTTTCCAAAGATCAATTAATGAAGCTTCACAACAACTCTGTGAGGTAGGTAGGAGAGTATTAGCATCTCCATTTCAGAGTGTTGCCAGTCTCACCCCACTGATAACAAGCAAACAGCAAATTGCCGAGAGTTGCAGTGAATAGTTTGTGAAGAGCCCATCGGCTGACATGTGTTCATATAAAGTGTTAGCTGACCAATTTCAACCAACCACCATCCTCATAAATATCTAAGTCTGTTTATGAATAAGTTGCAAGTGGAAGAAAAGGAAAGACATCAATTGAATAGAGAATGTGCTAGGAATAATTTGCCAGGCAATAGTCTCTTGTGAGAGAAGATGACTACTGAAACAACCAATGAGTTAGCCTGTTGAGGCTGAGATGCACTGTCAAAGCTGTGTGGGAGTGTATCTCTTGTAGCTGCCTGCCCTCTGCCTCCATCTAGTATAGTTACTATCAGGAGCACTAAAATTCATGCACAAATTTGAGTTAGCAGAAAAGAGAGATTGGATATAATAGGGGACATCTGATTTACATCTGCAAGTCTTTGAGTAATTTAGTTTTGAAATTTAAGATTTAAACTAATGTATTCCTTGGCTAAAAGTTATTCTAGCTTCTCCAGGCAGTGTAATAGAAAGAAATGTGATCTTTTTGATTAAGCCGGAACATTTACTGCCTCTGAGAAGTGCTCACGTATTATGCCATGGGGATATGGTACTTTGTGCAACTTCTGCTACATCGGCAATATTATAGGGTAAATCTTCAAAAATATAGCATATGGGAAACTGCAAATCATCCTCATTAATTACACTGATACAGCGCAGTGCCTATCTACCAGAGTATCTGAGATGCTTCCAATAAAACAAATTCAGATTAAGGTCAGTTTCTGGAGCACCTTGTACATCAGCAGTGTTACTTCAGAGTTAGGACCAGTTCAACAAGTACTTAAATGTGTGTATAACTTAAGCTTGTGAGTATTTCCATTGATGTGAATGGGACTGCCCTCATATGCTTTAAGTTTCACATGTTCTTAAGTACCTTAGGACAAAATGAAGGACATAAATATGTACCTGAGATCAAAGTCTGGTCCTGAATGGCTAAAGACATACCAAGTTAGCACAACAATGAAAAATCAGTATAAAACCATGTAGGAAATGAATGTACTAAAGTGCTTCTGGATAAAAAGGATTTAAAAAATGCTTACAAAACGGCTAAATCCCTGGCTATACTCTAGGTCAAAAAGCAGAGATGAGCTCCTGCTGCAAAACTTGGATCTAGATTTCAAACGCCCCCACTGTTAGCCGTGGTAAGTTTCAGAGCCCATAATAATAATAATAATAATAATAATAAATTATGTATTTATGATTTGTATTGTGATAGTGTTTAGGAGACCCATTCATGGACCAGAACTCCATTGTGCTAGGCGCTGTACAAGAACAGAGCACAAAGATTAGAAGCTCTTTGTGGCAGAAACAATCAGCTGCTACATCTACACATATGGCGTTGGGTAGAGTACAGACACTACACATGTAGCTACACACAGCACTGAAAGGCTTCAGCAGTGGGGAGGCAGAGGGACATTACTCTGCTAAAGATAGCTGCGTAGCCATGGGAGACACTGCTTGGACGTGTAGAGAGCTGTATGTAGCCTGGGGGCTCAGGAGTATAGGACACTACTCAACTTGCATAAGCCACGTCTCACTGTCGCCACTGCTATTTGTACCCATGTTTGCTGGGTGTGCACTGTCTATATTCTACTCACCGCCATAAGAGTGGACCTCGCCTAAGTAATACTTGGCTTGTATACAGCATTGTTCAGCTGTAGATCTCCAAGCATTCTACAACAGACATGACCATTATCCACATTTCACAGATTGGAAAACAGAGGCACCGAGTTTTGAAGTGATTTATCAAAGTTCACGCAGTGAGTTAACAGACCTCCTACCTCCCATTCTAATACTCTATCCACTGCACCACATGATTATTAAAACAAAACCATAGAGATAGTTGCAAAATCTGGATAGGAGCTTGCAAATGTAGGGGTTGTTTGGAGCCAGGATTTTGGTGTACATTTAAGTCCGAAAGGTACAGACTTCATGCTTCCTGCACCTGTCAACCTCAAGCTGAAGTCAGACCTTCAGAGCTAGATAAATTAGGGATATTGAAGCTCAGAAAGCTATTGAGGTCCCATTCCGTTAGAGGACTTAAAAGTTAAAATCCAGTCTAATCTTGCCAGCATTTCTGGGCAGGGACCGTACTGTGGTTCTGTGTTTGTACAGCAGCTAGCAAAATGGGGCCGTCATCCATGTCTGGGGCTCTTAAGTGTTAGTGAAATATAAATAATGATCTGTGCCCTCACAAGCAGCTAGTGAGGTGAACATAGCAGACGGGCTGTAGAATTCCCCGCCGCACACACACCTCCCCATTCATCCGTGATGGAAGCTGAGTTGCACAAGAACACTAATGCACTCTGGACTAGCGGCAGGCATTGGATCAGCCTTTTCAGCAGCATTGGTATCTGCACTCAGCTTGTTACTGTGAATGGCCTTTGTGTGTACGTTCCCCACACAACACTTTGAACAATGCACCATCTCCCCTACTGTACGTGTGGATTTCTTCCCTGAATAATTGTTCCACTAATTAAGCTGAATGCTTAATTCAATCAGCCTGTAAAGGTTGCATTCATTATTCAAATATCTGCTGGTCTGAGAGAACCTAAGTGAAGCTAAAACAGAGCTCCTGCTAGTACTTAACACCCATGCTGCTGGTCTGCATGGAGTGAACTTTAGAGGCAGAGCTGCTGTCCAGTCAGGGCGGGCTCCAGGCACCAGCCCACCAAGCTTGTGCTTGGGGCGGCACCTGGAGGGGGGCGGTGTGGCGCGGTGTGGCGGCTCTGGCCGCCGGGGAGAGCAGAGCCCCAGCTGGGCTCGCCGCCCTCCCCCCGGCGCTCCAGCCGGTCGGGGAGAGAGGAGCCCCGGCCGGGCTCGCCGCCCTCCCCCCGGCGCTCCAGCCGGTTGGGGAGAGCGGAGCCCCGGCCAGGCTCGCCGCCCTCCCCTGCCGCGTGGGGTGTGGGGGCGGCGGGAGGCTTTTTTGCCTTGGGCGGCAAAAAAGCCAGAGCCGGCCCTGTGTCCAGTGGGTGATATTTATGTAGGGTGACCAGACAGCAAGTGTGAAAAATCAGGACGGGGGTGGGGGATAATAGGAGCCTATATAAGAAAAAGACCTAAAAATCGGGACTGTCCCTATAAAATCAGGACATCTGGTCACCCTATTCCCCACATTAACACAGAGGTGGATGAGAAGACATGGCAACAACTTATCTACCCAGCATATGCAAGGCTTTCTTGTAGCTCTGCCAGCCAGAGCCAGGTGGCGGAAGAGCATGAGGAGAAGCCAGGGGTAACGTTGGAGGCAGAGGCAGGCACAGTACTTCCCGGTGCTTAGAACTGACACTCCTTTTCAGAAGTGCAGCGTATGCTACCCACAGTACCAGCCACCAGCTGTTGTGCAGCCATGTGCCTGTAGCTCTCATGTTTTGGAGTGCAAGCAAAGCGTTCTGGCTCCCCCAGCATGGCTGCTCACAGGCATTGGCAGGAGCTCCGTGTACCTTTTCCCTGCCTTCCTGGGCTGAAATAACCAAAATCCAGGCCTATTTATTTGCAACTGCCCCCAAGACAGGAAAGTTTGAGACCTGTAAATCCAGGACACACGATTCAATGAAACCACTAGTTCCTCTGCTGGGTGACTCAAACACTGAGCTCTGGTTTGGCTGACATCCGGGATGGGTTTCTGCAGATGGCACCATCCTTACACTGTCTGTCACTCCCTCTGCGTACATCAGTCTTGTGAGTAGGCAGGGTGTTGAAACACCAAAATGTCAGTACTCTTCCTGCTAGTGGAAATGGAGCAGAGGAGCAGCGTGACACGAGCATACCGTGTGACTGAGCCAGAGTGATTAGAGATGGAACAGACCTATTAGGTCATCTAGGAATATCTTTGCAAGATAGTTTACTCCAGTATGCTCTCCAATGCTGTGCACAGTTTACAGCAGTTTCAGATGACCCAAACAATGGGGCTTCCACCACTCCCTGCAAAAAATCCATATACTCTATTCACACTGCAAGAAATCAAGCTTTAATAAACTTATTAAAGTTTATTTTTTTCTGTTCTGATTGTTCAAGGATCAACCCCCATTTTCTTTTAGCGCCATGAGAACTTGTTGAGGAGTCTTAGACAAATGCTTCTCAGACTTTGGGCTATTTGCAAACTGTTCCCATTGGCAATTCCTATAGTGTGGTCACATGGGGTTGTTTCCACTCTGATTGGCCGGCTGGAACTTTTTTAACCAGGGGAATAATGACTAGAAAATAATGAAGTCCTGCTACCAATATTCAGACGAGCACTTGTGTGCTAAGACTGGTGGAAATGTCAGGATTCGTGAGTATTTTCATGAATACCCGGCAACTGCCAGAATGTTTGCAAATAACATATTAAGAACCCACAAAGAATAGTGAATAAAACTCAGGTTTCAGATTTTTAAATTCACCAGTTAGGTTTTCTACTGTGTGACCAGCTGTAGTCATCACTCTGGGTTTGCAGCTGACTGGTAGCCCAGTTCAGGAAATGGGGATACTAACAGTGTGGTCAGCCTTACTTGCAGATACATTATTTCTGGTGTCTGCCCATGCAGTATAATCTACATTGGTTTATTTGGTGCCTGTCAAACTTGACATTATCGCTTTAAAGAGTTGTTTTTTAAACAAAAGTTTGCAATTTAGGGCTTCTTAAGAATGAAGACAAATCTATCAGAAACCCAAGATTCCAAAAGGCCAAGCAATTTTAGAATTATGATAATACAACTAGTTTGATACTGCACAATATTATTCTGCAAACACGTGAGCCAAACAGATGAGCAACATAAATAATAGGAAGATCAGACTATATCAGTGTGAATTTATGTGGAGAGAAATAAAATGACACAAAAGAGGGAACACTGCTCACAGAATAAAACAGGGCAATGTATGAGAGAAATATCAGAACTAAGCAATGCATAGCAATGAGGGGAAGATCAGCAAGTAATGGAAGGAATCAGAGCTGAACAGAATAGAGGCTGGACTATGAAAAAAAATACTGGGTTAAAGTTTCAAAAGCACCAAACTCCCATTTTCAAAAGTGACTTAGGGCAGGATTTTTAAAGGTATTTAGGTGCCTAAAGGTGAAGAGACATGCACTGGGATTTTCAAATGCCTGGATACATAACTCCTATTGGACTCGGTCACCTAGGCACTTGACAAAAATCCCATTAAAGGTGCCTAAAAATCTTTAAAAATCTGGCCGTTAGGAGCCTATGTCTCACTGAAAGTCACTGGGACTTAGGTGCTTTTGAAAATGTTACCCAGTGTGACAGATTCTGCTACTCATAATGAGTGGTATTTACTCCTGGAAGTAAATCTCATTGAATTCCATGTGCACTACTTGCCTGAGCAGCTACTTCTCAAGGTTAATAAGTATTGCAGGATCAGGCCCACAATAATAAGGGCTAATTTGTGTACTGACTTTACTGGCCATGGTGGGGAGGAGAGGCACAAGAAATATACACACACACACACACACACATCTGGTGCAGCTGCTCGAGAGCAACACACAATAGCTCGCTTTTGCTCCCCCTTCCTCACCTTCTCCCTGGGGACCAAGGTAGCCAAGAGGAGATGGGGAATAGCAGAGAGAAGGTGGGTCCATGGCCTCACTCCTATGCATTGGCTCACAAAGTAGGGTTGACACTTTGGGAGAAGGCATTCTGCTCCTCCTGGAGGGTGGGGTGGCTCCATGCTGCTCCCTTCTTGGGGCTGGATATCATTGTGACGTTATTGATATAATCAGGGACCATATAGAACATGGTTGCAACCAAGGTCCTGTAGTGGCACCAAATCTTGTATAAAGGGGGTCAAATGAGGTGTCTTAGACAAGGTTAGGGTTTGCTCGTTATGATTATGCTGTCTGTATGTGTGTATCAATTTTGTAGTTGAAGTAGTGAATATTGGTTCCATACTGTCTGTATTTCAAACTTATGCTATGTTTCTGGGTGACATCCCAGACAAGTTGGTGTTAGCTCTGCCTAGCCTGCTTGATGTCCCATTAAGGACCATCAGCTATACAATTGACCCATGGAGAGAAGGCAAATACGCCTTGTAACTCAGCAAAGTATGCAGGAACTTGCCCATGTGACTCCAGACTCCATTTTGCTGTAATTTTCCACAGTAAGAACAAAGAGGTGTTCTTACACCTGGAAAAGACTATATAAGGCTGATGCCTCGTCTCCATCTTGTCTTCAGTCCTGCTTCTTACCTCTGGAGGGACTTTGCTACTAACTGAAGCTCTGAACAAAGGACTGAGGACCCATCCCAGCTGGGGATGTATTCCAGAGACTTGATTTGAACCTGCAGTTTATTCGATCACTGCTACAAGCCTGAGCCAAGAACTTTGCTATTACTGTATGTAATTGATTCCATTTAACCAATTCTAACTCTCCTCTATATCTTTTTCCTTTTATAAATAAACCTTTAAATTTTAGATTCTAAAGGATTGGCAACAGCGTGATTTGTGGGTAAGATCTGATTTGTATATTGACCTGGGTCTGGGGCTTGGTCCTATGGGATCAGGAGAACCTTTTTTCTTTTATTGGGGTATTGGTTTTCATAACCATTTGTCCCCCTAACGAGTGGCACTGGTGGTGATACTGGGAAACTGGAGTGTCTAAGGGAATTGGTTGTGTGGCTTGTAGTTAGCCAGTGGGGTGAGACCAAAGTCTTCACTGTCTGGCTGGTTTGGTTTGCCTTAGAGGTGGTAAAACCCCAGCCTTGGGCTGTAACTGCCCTGTTTTAAGCGATTTGTCCTGATTTGGCACTCTCAGTCAGGTCCCGCCAGAACCGCATCGTTACAATCATGATCTAACCCTCCATGTTCATGTCAGACATCTACCTAATGCCGTCTCATACAACTCTCAGCTGTGGTCAACTGTGGTTGACAAACATGGCTCTATGATGCTACATAGCTATGCTTTATAGCTATGTTCTAATGCTTTATTTGCTAGCATGGGTGATGCAGACTCTCTCTGTCTATCCAGAGAAGACATGCTGAGAATGTGTATGATAAATAACAGGACTGCTTCTGAATCAAATGTTTCAGAGCTTGCCCTGAGGTACCTATGAGTCATTAATAGTGTTCACCCACAACTGGCATTTGGTACCAGTTGATTTATCCCATGTTTGTAGATCTTGAAAGTTGTCAGTGAGGTATAAGCCATAAAATATATATATATATATATATATATATAAGGACACATATGGCTTGTAAGATTAATAAGTAATTCCTCCTGGTCCTCAAAAATGAGAAAAGCTATGCACCTCTGTTTAGCCCAAAATCTGATCCACCTAGGAAATAAAGACAACAAGAACATAGTTCATGTCATGTCATGTGAGATACTTTGTCTAAGGACCCACACATCAGCCAAGGTTGGGAGTTCTATTCCTCCAGAATAGAAACAAAAAAATTAGGTTGTTAATTGCGTAAGCAAGAATCTCTCATAATCTGGATATGGATAAAGCCTCTTCCTGCCTCCTAACCAAGCTCAAAAGAACTCCAAACTATTACCAAGCAGAGAAACACATTGCTCTCAGTGGACAAAGTTGCACACTGAGTGGATCAAGAGATGGGTGGGGAAGCTGGGACTTAACCAAAATAGAAATAACTTCCTGTGAGATTGAAGGTCAAATAGGACAAACTGCCTGTTACCCCCAAGAAATCCAAACCATATATTTTTACCCCAAAATTATAAATTATACATTTGTTTGCTTTCTAAATCAAATATTCCATGGATAATCTGTTTTGCCCCATCAGTGTTTCTTTCACCCCAAATTGGAACTACATATTTGCTTGCCTTGTGTATCAGATCTATTTCTCCCTCTATGTAGCTAGTGTCTCTTGTTCTGTTGCTGTCTGGAAACAGATCCTACAGCAGAGCCAGTCTTCAGGTAACCTAATGAGCACAGCTGGAATGTAGTAAGCTGCCTGATTGGCTACACCATCTGATTGGTTGGATGAGTCAGCAGACAGGTTCTTAAGCCCAGCAGCAGCACCAGTTTGGTTTGGGATGGAGGATTTTCTGACCTCAAATGAAGTTATTCTGGAAACCCAAAAAGAGTATAAGAGAGGGAGAAAGGTTACCAAGTGGGGCAGGCGGGACAAAAAAGTAGAAGCAGAATCAGATGATGATAATTATCAGCAAAAATGCAAAGCTGAGGAAGGAAACAAACCAAAGTGTTAAAACTGCAAGATCCCTAGCCAAAGAAATAAGATTAGGTGATGCTAACTGTTTTGCAGACATAAGCTGCCTTTTGTCAACAAAACTCTGTAGTGTAGACAAGGCCTAAGTAAGCGACTCATTAGTCAACAAAGAGGATAAAGCAAGCCATCCTGTCAGGCTCCTCTGGCCAGAACACAACACCTTTCTTCACCCTACTGATCCCAGCCAGGAACTGACCTGCTCGGGCCCTGCAACTCCTTTTAGTTGAGCCTGCAGGGCTCTGATTAGCTGTTTCCATGAGGCACTTCTAGGCAGGCCTGGAGGGCCCATTTTTGCTGCTACTTTCCTGGGGTGGGGTGTGGTAAGACAGTCGGGGCTCCATCAGGGGGCCGCAAAGGGCCAGGTACACACGATCACAAGTAGTAATTCTAGGGTTGCCACTTTTTTAATTGCTAGCAATCAGACTCATAAAGCCCCGCACCTGCTCTGCCTCTTCCCCCTAAGGCCCAGCCCCTGGCACTCCCTCCTCTCCCTCCCTCCCGCATTGCTCGCTGGATCATCTCAAGGAGCCTGCCTGCAGGTAGGAGGCACTCCAGCTGAGCAGGGGCTGGTGCAGATTAATGACGCAGCACCTCCCCCTGCCCTGCAGTAACCAAACTTCTGGTTGGGGTACCTGAAAACTGGGCACCTAGAAACCCTAAATGGCACCTGGACACACAAGCCAAAAACCAGACTGTCTGGGTAAAAACCAGACAGGTGGCAACCGTAAGTAACTCTAATACGAAAACCAGGCAAACTATCCACAAAGTCGATGCCTAGACACCAATTGCCCTTATGTCCTGTCTGGGTAACATTATGGACAGACGGGTGAATGAAAGACTGGTTGCCTATTTGGAAAACAATGCCATTATAGCTAAAGAACAGAGTGGTTTTAGGAGAGAAAGATGCACCACTGATCACACTGTTAAATTATCAGAGGGGTAGCCATGTTAGTCTGGATCTGTAAAAAGGAACAAAGAGTCCTGTGGCACTTTAAAGACTAACAGATGTATTGGAGCATAAGCTCTCATGGGTGAATCTGCGTCTGACGAAGTGGGCATTCACCCACGAAAGCTTATGCTCCAATACATCTGTTAGTCTTTAAGGTGCCACAGGACTCTTTGTTGCTTTTTACTGTTAAATTAGAAATTGAAATACAAAAAAGTGAGGCACAAGGGTTTCATAATAGCTGTCTTTCTAAACACTAAAAAGGCATATGATCCGCTATGGAGGAAGGCTTGTGGTACAAAATAGGTGCACTAGGGATAAGGGGAAGAATACATGTGTGAATCAGAGAATTTTGGAGTAAAAGGGCCATGCAGGTCAGAGTTGGGAAAGTTATGTCAAAAATATATATTATTCCAAATGGTATACCACAGGGAAGTGTTATCAGCACAACCTTATTTGATATTATGATAAATGAGCTCCCAAAACTAAAAACAAGAACTGGGGTAGGTGTCACTCTATTCTCAGATGATTGTGCTCTGTGCGTTGGAAATATTGAGGTGGCAGAAAAAAGAATGAACAAAGCGTTATGAGAGACCTGACTGAGGATATACATGGGTTTCAAGTTCTCCATTTCTAAAATGAAAGGATTGATCTTTACACAAAGGAAAGTTACAAAGGAATGTAAACTGTGTCTGTGTGGAGAACAAATAGATATAGTTAAAAGGTTCAAATTCTTAGGAGTAATATTTGATACTAAATTACTTTGGAAAGATCATATGAACTGTGTTTAAAGATAAATGTACAGGAAGAATTAACCTGCTTAAAACTCTTGCTGGGACCAATTGGGGGGTGAATAAGAAAACACTGCTGGTGGTATACAGAGCCTTAATTAGACTAGTTATTGACTATGGCTGCCAAACTTTTGGGTCAGCATCAAAATCAGAACTTAAAAAATTAGATTTAATACAAGCACCGGCACTATGAATTGTGTGCGGTGCATTTATTATAACACCTATAGGCACACTACCAATACACTACAAATGAAACTACTGGATCTAACTTTCTGGGCCAAAGTTAATGGGAACTGCAATGTTGAAAGTACCAAATAAATATGCTGATTGTTGGTAACTCGATAGGCAAACTATAGCACACTATGTTAGAACTCCACACATTGTTCAAACTGAAGTGTGGACGCAAGAGTTGAAAGACAAGGAAAAGCTAAATGAAGTCAAAACTTTTAGTCATGGGAAAATGAGTTATGGCTGGAAAGTTACATGTCCAAACATGGATTTAGATTTATTTTATAAACTGAATGGTAAAAAAGAGAGAGCAGGTATTAAAAAGGAAGTGTACCAGCATACAGGTTAAAAGTGGAGTTGGTTTTGTCAAATCTATACAGATGGGTCCAAGAAAATAACAGGAAGAGTAGGGATGACATGTTGTATACCAAAACTGGAGACTAATGCATTTAAAAGACTATACAGGTCTGTCTCATCTTACGCTGGGGTTATGTTCCGCAGTCAGCGCCTAAAGCGAAAATCGTGTATAGTCAAAATTACATTGAGTGTAATGGCGGGCGGAATCACCCGCACTACAGAAACAGAATTTAAATTGTTATTTTTCTTTTTTTTTTTGTTGTTTTTGTTTTTGCCGACTGCGTAAAGCTGAAATTGCACGTGTTAAATGCGCCTTAGATGCAACAGACCTGTAATCTGATTATGTAGCTGCCATGACAGCTGAACTAGTAGGAAGAATGCTAGCATTGAATTGGATTTGGGATGTATACCCAGCAGCAGCCGTCATTTTTTCAGATTCAATCTCAGGCCTTATGACAATAAAAAGGGTGTCTCGGTATGCAGAAGTGATTTAATCAATGAAATTCTATTTCAAATCACAGAGTTAGTACAGATGGGGATACATGTAGCATTAGCTTGGATCCCAACACATATAGGGATAACAGGGACTGAAGTGGCAGACAAAGCAGCTAAAAATGCTGTAAAAAATGGAAGGATTGATATAGAAATATCCTGGAGTAAACCAGCATTCACCCTAGTACACCAAAATTTAAGAGGGATGATAAATATTTGGATTTATGAAAAAAGAGGAAGAAGATTTTTGAATTGTGCCCTAGAGCTGAGGATAACATACTTCAGGGCTTGGACAGGACTAATGAAGTGCTTTTGCTTAAAGTACTACTGACCTTTTGGGTTTAAACAAAAATCTTTTTTGAATAGTGAGACACAGAGATGGACTATGTACATTCTGTAAGTTGGAAGAAACACTTGATCACCTTTTATGGGTATGTAAGAGCTTTGATAAAGGGGGAACTGTCTGAGGAATTTGAATGTGTTAAGATAATAAATTACATGGTTATTTAGTAAAAACTTTGGGGAAATGGAGAATTATTTAAAAAGGTGCTGTTACATTACCTGAAAGACACGGGGCAAAGTGAGAGGGCATAAATCGCTACATATTGAGGAATTATAGTTGGTGGCATTTATAGACCATTCAGTCAAGTCAGCTTCACAAGAAAAAAGAAAAAAGGAAGTTCGGTTTGATGGCTGTTCAAAGCAGTTGCTCATGGCTGTGATAGCTCCTGCGCCTCTTTGTTCTCCGCCTTGTCCCAGCTCTGCTTCTGCCTTGATTCACTCCACGCAACCCAGTTCTGAACCTGGGCTCCTATTCCTGACTTCAGTTCTGACTTTTGGCTCTTGCACCTGGCGTCTGACTCCAGCTTTGATCCTGGGCTCCAATTCCTGACTAAGGACTCCTGCTCTATTAGGCATGACCACCCACATCCCGGTCACTGACAGTTGCAAACCCTAAATAACATATGATGCGTATGTCGATCAAAGAATGTAGGAAATATGTCCATCAAATTTAGAAGATGACAAGGAATTTTGTTGGTTCTCTTTGTAAATGTTTGTGGCACTCTCGAAATAATAGGAATGGTATGGCACAGGGAAGAAGGAATGTTGGAAGGTATAAACCAGACTATAACTTTGTATTATTAAAAGAAATTGCTTTAAAAGTGGGAAATTCTAATTAATAATGTGAGCTGATGTTGAACTAGAATCTTGAAATGAATCAAATATAAAAAGAAAAGGATTGAAGAAGTTTGTTCTGCACTAGTACCATTGGATATTGATAGAAGCAGCAGGGAAACAGAGCTGAAACTTGAGCACTCAGTTGGCACGTGTCCGGAAATCAGAAGGTGGCTACCTCCAGTGAGCCAGGAGACCAGGGCATGTATACCAGTGAGATCACCGTGTGGGGCCCTAGAGTGGACTGAACACAACTACAAGCTGCAGAATCCTAAGTGCAACCCATGCCCAGATCAGCCATGTTGAACAGACTCCTCCCACTTTCCAGGGTTAAGAGAATAAGTAATAGTGAGATTTCATTTCAAAGACTGTATTTCCCTTTCTATTCTTTAACCTAAGTAACTGTAGGTTTTCTTGCTAAGTCTACACTCTCCAGCGAAACTTCAAATAACCATATTTTAGATTTGAACTCCTTTATAAGTCCAAGCAAATTGGCCTAAGATTTGAATTGTCAGCAATCACTTTTGATATTCTAAACTTGTCCCTTTTAATCCAATCCATTCAAATAGCAGGGACCACACTTTCGAAGGTGCCATTAAAAATGTAGTAGAGAGAGAGAGAACCTGAGCCACTAGGCCTGGTATAAAAGGCCTAGTATAAGGCCTAAGGCCTAAACAGAGTCAAGACCTGCTAATATAAAGCAGAATTAGCAAGAGTCAGGCATTGCTCTGTTACAGAACATGCCTACTTGCAAGTGCACAGAACCTGGCAAAAACAGGGCTGGCATTGCAAAAATGCAAATATTCCTAAGAAGTGTTAGACACGGGACACTTGTGTAAACACATTCCAGAAGGGTGGTACCAAAACATCCCAATACCAAGTATGGTATAAACACACTCCCAGAATATAACAGGGACACACTGACACCTCCTAAAGATAAGGTCAGGATGACAGCGTGATGGATAGAGATGTTTTGAGCAAACCAACATGTACAAGGTAAATGGTGGTTACTAAGCACGTCAGAGGGGCAATATGTAACTTGTTTGTATCAGTGTATAAAAGAGGGGTTTCAGGAGGGGCCTGGCCCAGGGTGGAACAGAAAGTCCTGCCATTCACTGAGATGAATCCATTGTAATAGGAATGCATGTCTTAGTATCCCCGTAGAGTCTGCCAGATGCTATTGAGGTGTTCCATCGACAATAAACCTGGCCGAGTGCCTTTGCTACTGAATGAAGTCTGTGATCCTTGGGCAGTTTGACTGGAGCCTGCTGTACAGGCTATCTGGCCAGCACAGCACACAGAGAGAACACACACACAGCTAACAACTAACAACAAAGACAAGTGCATCCTTCCTCCTTGGATAAATACTGGAAGGGTGCTAAATGTGTTAGGTACTAAAGAACTGATCATCGTAAGTAAATGTAATAAGAAATCTCAGTGATTTGTATTGTTCCTTGGTATAACTGCTGAGTCTCAACCATAGTCATTGACTATAGCTTGTAAGACTACACTTGAGTGGTGTGAGCTGTTGATAATATACTAATTGGGTTCTGGGTGAATTAATACATTGTTTATTCATTAAGGAAAACCAAGTGAATTGATTTGAGAAATACTGTTCAAGTTAAAAGTTGACCAGAAAGGAACCCATTTGGTGGACTCAATAATTAGGTTTCAAAGTAGCAGCCGTGTTAGTCTGTATCCGCAAAAAGAACAGGAGTACTTGTGGCACCTTAGAGACTAACCAATTTATTTCAGCATAAGCTCTCGCGGGCTACAGCTCACTTCTTCAGATGCATAGAAGTGAGCTGTAGCCCATGAAAGCTTATGCTGAAATAAATTGGTTAGTCTCTAAGGTGCCACAAGTACTCTGTTCTTTCAATAATTAGGGGTTATCCTTGTAGTGGGGTGGTTAACCCGCTCCGGTCCTGAAGAGGTTAAAACCAGCCCTGGGAAAGGGCTGCTCCGGGGAGCCAATAGGGTAAGCTGATTGGGGAAGCAGCCACAGCTGGGGCCACGCCCCAGTCAGGCCACAGCTCACAGCTGGCCCTATAAAAGGGCTGTGAGGCAGGTGCTGAAGGAGTCTCTCTCTTGCTGAAGAGAGAAGGACCAGGTTGCCTGGGAGATGAGCAGGGTACCTGAGGCTGAGCAGGCCTGGGGAAGAGCAAAGGAGTGGGAGAGCGCTAGCCTGGCAACTCCCCAGGCTGAAGGCCTTGGTGAAGGCTCAAAGCAGGTACTGGGGTTGCAGAAGTGCAGCCTAGGGTTAGGCAAAGGCAGCAGGTCCAAGCCCCCCTTGCCAGTGATGAGTGGATTACAAACTGCTGTCTGCCCCAGTGAGTGGGGGCTAGACAATGACTGGCAGTAGCCGCTGAGGCAAGGTGGGGATAGAGGGTTGGGGGTTCCCCTGGGAGGGGAGACTCAGAGACTGTGGGGGTACTGCAGAGGGCAGAACCCTGAGGGAAGGGGCACCGCGGTCCGGGAGGCAAGTGGGACATCAGCCAGCAGAGGGCGCTCCGGAGCTGGAGAGCTAATTCCCAGGATGACCAGCAGGAGGCGCCGCGCCGCTGAGTCCTTGCATTGCTACAATCCTATTAGTGTCTGTGCTAATATTGGCTATTACACTGATCCATTTGACAAATATATCTCAGCAAAGTCATAAAAATTGACACACACACCCCCACCCACCCATTTCATGCTTACAGCAGGAAGAAAAATGAAAACCCTTTACTGCTGCAAGTCACTGACTGATGCTGCTTTATAGTGGAGACCAGAATGGCCGGGCGCAGCTTTACCAGCAGCTCAGACCCAACCCAGAGTAGTCATGACTTAACCCTATTTTACAGATGGAGAAATTGAGGCAGAAAGGTTATAAGTGCCTTGAGCCAAACTGTCGAGGAAGATGGTTTTGTAGCTAGGAATCCATGACTTACCTCTAATGGCTGTTCAGTGTCCTGTGGGAATTGAGTTCGGTGGTTTCCATCACGTTCCCTTAAGGCAGAGGTTTCCAGCACACAAACCGCCACCACCATTGGCATCATTGTTGGCTGAAGATGAGTGAGATATTCACAATAAAAGGTTAAATCTGAACATTTTTGGTTTCATTATCAATGCAAAAAAGGCCATTTCACTGAAATATTTTATTCAAAAATGGCCCCTTTTCCTGTGAAAGTGAGCCCATTTGCAGGCAAATATAGTCCCACTCCAAGCAAAAGGAGTCTTGAGAATTCACCTGACATCTGGCATATTGGATGTTTGCATGTTTCCAGCGGGAAAGCAGTAATTTCATCACATTCTGCAGGAATGAGGGTCCAAAGTGCAAAAAACGTTGTTGAAATTTCAACATACATTTCTTCCCACTGGTTCACACAGCTCAGCTTTCGTCAATCACAGCACATGAAGTTGAATGGACATGAAGATTAAACTATCCTCTTCCCCCCTCACGATGGTCTCCAGGTCCAGGTAAGGAATCTGGCACTACCACTGACCGTGCTGTCTCTGTAGTGTGGGTAAATGGAGGACTCCTAGGGATGACAGTTTAGCTCCTTTTGTCAGCTGAACAATAGGACGGCTGGTCCAGTGGTTAGGATGCTAACCTGGGAGACCCAGGTTCAATTCTTTGCTCCACCACGGATGTCTTGTGTGAGCTTAGGCAAGACCTACCACCAATGTGAGCAGAGAAACTTTGTGATATATTCTTAGCATTTAAGGCTATGAGAGACTATTAGATCATCTAGTCTTACCAACTGTGTATTGCAGGCCCTTAAACTTCACTCAGTTACCCCTGTATTGAGCTCAGTACCTTGTGCTTTACTAAATTATGTAGCAGTGGCACAATGTTACTCATTTGGCTGACTGAACAAGTTGCCAGGCAATGGAAAATTGGACCAAGATTTCAGTCTGGCAAACTGGTGAACTGTCTGAAAAAGCCAGGCATCACATGCTGAGTGTGTGCCCTTTACTATTTGTTCCCATGCAGGAAGGAAGGGGAGATTGTTCCTAGGGAGTGCGGCATGAACACACATACTCCATAGAACTTTTAAATTAACTGAAAAGGTTAAACAGGCTAATTCAGACTCATTCATGTTGCCCTGACAACATTTTTTAAGCTACAGAGGAAACTGATACAGGCAAACAGCCTGAGAAGATTAAAGGGACACAGTTTAAAATCAGGACATCTAAGAGGAATATAGGTAAAACCAATTCAAACAAGAAGGCAATAGTCATTCAAAAACAATCGACACTGAATCAAATTCGGGTCTGGATTACAGCCTGTGCAACCCAACTCATGTCAATGTAGTTATATAGTGAATGTAGAAATCAGTCTCAATCTGACCTACTAAGCAGAATATTCTTCTCTTGCACTTGCATAGAGGATTTGGACCCCAAAATTCAGGTTTTTCTACCTACATAGTATTTAACTCATTCATGAAGGGAGAACAGAGAAGACAATCATTAACTTCAGTGCTGGCCACTTTGGAGTATAAGCTCTTAAGGGTGGGGGGACTCTCTCACTAGGTGTTTGTACATTACCTAGCACGAGTCCTTGATCTTGGTTGGGATCCTTTGGTATTACTAAAATACAAATAAATAATAATAAAGGGTGAGTAAGGCTCAGTCTGGCAGTGCTGAACACAAGACTGCAGGATAGGAACGCCTGAGACTACTTACTACTGATAATACTTAGTATGAATGTAGTGGAAAATCCTGAAAAACCTTTAACAAGGTTAATGGCCCCGATGCTGACTCCACCTATTTGCACCCCCCCCCACCCCATCACCCTAGTATTTGCACACCACACCATCTTTAGGATATACATCCTCACAATAATCCTGTGACAGAGAGATGTGCTATTATCCCCAGTTTACACATGGGGAATGGCGAGACTGTGACCTTCCCGAGGTCACAGAAAAAGGCTGTGGCGGGGCAGAGAACTGAACAGGGTTCTTGTGAGTTCTAGGTTACCTCTAACCACTGGAACTTCCTTTCGCTGACTCCCTCTGTGTCCAAGGGAATTTGAAGGGTCCAAAGTGTAAAACATGTTGTTGAAATTTCAACGTACATTTCTTCCCACTGGTTCACATAGCTCAGTTCTTGTCAATCAATGCACATGAAGTTGAATGGACATGGAGATTAAACTGTCCTCTCACCCCTCATGATGGTCTGCAGGTTGAGGTGAGGATTAAGCCTCTGTATTAATCCTTCTGCCTCAGTTTCCTTATTTCTAAATTGTTTTTAGCAATAGTCCCTGTAAGCACCTACCTCCGAGAAGGTCTTGTTTAGGCCGATTAACACTCTGCAGAGATCTGGAGAAGGGCCACACTCTCTGCTGGTGTAATTAATTCCACCGAAGTCAGTGGAGTGAAACCAAAGGAAAATTTGGCCCAGAAAGTACTAAATATTATTTTCCTAGTAAAAAGGAATGTATTTTAGTGTAAATCAGTGTTGCTTTCTAAGTAAAAGGAGGCAGCATTCAGCCAGCACAAGGGCCCCTGCACTGCTTACCCCCACCATAGGATAAATGCAAGCAGTTTTTTCCCCTGGGACTAGAATAGGGCATTGTTGCTAACCATGCATCGGGCAACATAGAGTGATGAGTGGCCATGGAACCTGTGTTGACACATCCGATGGCCCTACCACACTGTACAAGCAGTGCCGTGAGGTCCCCAGACCACAAGCTGGAGAAATGGCCTCTGGTAGAGCTGCAGCGCAGACCCCCCTGCCTGGCCTTCTTTTGGAAATGGTCCACTTGCCCAAAGCTGGATTGCTTTGATGTGGGAGAGGGGGAGAGTGAATTGCAGCCATGGTGATTTAGGGAAGAATGTAAAACTTTGCCTACCCCAGGGCTTTGCCCAGTTACTACCATTGGTGACCAGCCACCATTGTCACTGAACCAGCGTAAAACCTAGTGTAGGCAAAGCCACTATAAACCCTGATTTGCACCAGTGCATTTTAATCCTGTTTCAAGCAGAGGAAACCTGCACCAATGCAAACTGCAGTTATAGCAGCCTGCCCTGTCTATGCTAAGGGTTTTTCACTGGTGCAGTAATGCCTATGGCTGAAATCCCCAGGGCAGAAAATGCCTAGGCTGATCATAGAAAGAAATGGTATCACATACTACCATTCTCTTTAATAACTATTGCATTATTTCATTCTCTTGGTCAAATAGTATTTCCTGTCCACTTTTTGACAGCATATTAGGTACAAGCCTTAGGTATTACTAAGGACTGCTCTACATTAGAAAAGGTGAACCGGAAAAACTCCATTGATCTATTGATGACAATGCAAAAACAAACCAAGTTCATGTTGGTATTACCATGGTTTTGCTATGGCTGTCACTGAAGGGCTTTGGGTGGCACATTGGTTAAAAAGGAAACTGAAAGCAATCCGTTTCTGGTAACCTCGACACCAAGCTGCAGCCGTTAACCTGAGAGAAGCACGGCCATGACTGTGGTGCTCCCATCCAGTCCCAGTGTGTTAGGGCCACTCACTGACAGTATATTCTCCTCGCTCATTCGCGTCCCACACTGCCTGGAGGGTGTGGCCAGAGCAGATAACAACATGATGATTGGAAGGCAGCTTCCATGTGTGGATCACTCCTCTGATCCCCATAGGGCCCCTAGATGGGCCTGGTCTTGTGCTCCCTGCACAACAGGCACCTCTGATGAGAACAGAGGTGCATTGATGGCAGAAGGTGGATTGCACAGGCAGTGTTCAGCATTCCCAAATGACTTGGGAAAGGGGGCATCCAAGGAATGACAGGTAGGGGACTCTTGTCCACAGGCATGAGCATGTAGACTGCTGGGTTGGGTGGTGCCCAGAGGTTTCTGCAGGCTCTCTACACTATGGTGAATTTCACCCTAAATATGCAAAGTACTATTATTTATTATTTTATGTAAGGTGAGGTTTGGGAAAGCACCTAAACTAACTCTATGGAACCTGTGCTCCTAAGTCATTTAGGGGCTTACGGAAATCCACACCCCTTATTTTATTATCTTTTTAAAAAATCCATAAATTGACCTTATGTAGAAGTGCTGCAGATTGCAAATGTTATGATGAGAGGTGATGCTGGGAGCTGTTTACTCTCTGGAGCGGATGAATGACTGTGCCTGTACATAGATTAGAGGAAGGAGCTGCTGCATTAAATAAAAGGGACTAGGAGATGTTTCCTGTTCTGCTGACATCCATTCTAGTATTGAATCATACCTCCAATGGGAGTATAAGTGAGAGCATAACTGGTAATTAGCAGAAATGTGTATATTTGGAGGTGATTCTATGCATAGCTGAGTATGAATGGGCTGATTATGAGTGGGTGTAACTCCATGTAAAGGGACTGAATGAGTAAAGCAAAGGCAACAATGATTAGCTGTCACAGAAGAGAAGTTGTCTCCTACTCCACTAAAGATATACTGTACTTAATAGTTCATTGGCTGAATGCATTCAAAGAGTTGATATTGCAGCTGCCAGAAATATTCATTCACATAATTAGTTTACCTTAAAAGTTTAAATAAAATGGAAAAGCTTCCTGTTAGAGTTCTCAGACCTGTTGCTCAACTGGCGTAGATCAGCATAGTTCCTTTAACTTTGCTGAGGCTTCTCTGATTTACATCAATTGATGATTTGGCCCCTCATTTCCCTGCCTGTATTGTAAAGTCACTGGAAGAAAGCTCTTCCTTCTCCATTGGATAAATTAACCTGGGATCTGTAACAGCAGTCACTGGGGATCAGTGGAGACTGAGCTTTGTCATGTGACAGGGATATTAACCTTTTATGACCCAGACCCATATCATGCAGCTGGAATCAGGAAATAAAAATCCATCTCTTGCCAGAACTTCTTAATTACAGGGCCATTTTCAAGTGATCCTTCAGTCACTGATGTATTACAAATGAGTAGCCACATGTGGTCCTCAGATGCATGCCTACAGCTTCAATAGGAGTCCTGCACAACTGTACCTAGCAAAGTAATCCTCACAGTCTCCATGTGAGATAGATAGCTGGTATCACCTCCCCTTTACAGATGGGGTAACTGAGGCAGAGAGGACACAGCCATCGAGGAAAGTTTCTAATTGTCAAATCACTAGGCAATAGGTCAAATCCTCAACTTCAATGGAACAATATTGACTTAAATCAGCTACAGCTCTGGTCCATGTCTCTCTGTCACTGGTCTTATCTGGCAGGCACACATGGTAACCAAATCTGGGTCTAAATTCAGTGTGAAACCATGTGGCTAAGCAGTATGTCTGACTGCACGTTCCTCCTGGGACTCTGGTATGTGAAGGCAGGAAAGGAGACTAGTCCTCTTTTAATTTTATGAAACAAAACAAAGAATTAAACTGAACACATTATGAAAATTACCAAAATAACACCTTCAAAGGAGGAATAGACCAGTGGTTCTCAAACTTTTGTGCTGGCGCCCCCTTTCAGACAGCAAGCCTCTGATTGTGACCCCCCTTGTAAATTAAAAACACTTTTTTTTTTTATATTTCACACTATTATAAATGATGGCGGTGAAGTGGAGTTTGGGGTGGAGCTTATGATCCCCTACGTAATAACCTTACAACCCCCTGTTTGAGAACCCCTGGGAGAGACACTTAACAGAAGCACAACTCTGCTAGTCCCTGATGCCACAATGGTGGCTAGTGAGGTACAAAGCTAGTGAGGCATGAAGTCACTGTGATACCACTGCTTGTACTAGACTCGTGGCACATGGCCATGATAACATGCAGGTGGCTGTGGGGGGAGGAGACTCTGAGATGAGTGTCTGGCACTAGTATCATGACTCATGGCCTGCATGCGCGTGGCCGTGCAATGACAGTCCGTCAGGGCTGGCATCGTGGTTCTGCCATGACTATAGACACTTCCATATACTTGTCTCCATCTTATGGTTAGTATCTGTATCTGTACTGATAAGACTGAGTCAGCGATAAAGGGCTGGGCCCTTTAAAGGGCAGTTTGGGACCCTATAAAGCACAGCACCCCATTTGTATGCCCTTAGTCGTCTTTGTGCCCATAAGCCACAAAGATGGGCACTCTAAAAACAGACAGCAGTTGGTAACAGTTAGTTGCTTTTTCCATTAGCACGTGAGTCATTCGGGGAAAGGAAGATCAGTTTCCCACCTGTGGATTTAAAAGTCCAAACACAGATTAATTCCTTGAGTGACAGGAGCAGCAACATAAACACCTACGCACCTATGAAGTGACTTTGAATGGCAACAGCAGCAGCTGCCTGTTTCTGGGGTGATGCCACTTTTCCAGTGCAGTGGGGAAACATATTTGTAGAAGAAGACTGTTCTGTACCAAATCCATATAAGGACATGACCCGTGTGTCAATGAAGGTGAAGGGCACCATCCTGCTGTCCTCAGAATGGTCTATCTACCTCTCCACTTGGGTTCTGTGATCCAGAAATCAGGTCGTTCAGCCATAATGCAGATTTTCAATTTCCTTTTCACCCCCTTTTTTTTCTCATTATAAACTGGATGCTAAATTATTTTATTCAGAAATTTCATTAAGCAAACATGGCCCAAATTCAGCACTCGACCAGAAAGATTTCACTCCCCTGAACTCAAGGGAGCTGTGAGATTAATGCCAGTAATAAATTTGACCAGGGAGGGTTACACACTCTGGTGCTATTTTGTAGTTTTCCTTTGCACTCCATTGCTGGGTAAAAAAGCCAGCCTATTTGACCTTGCGCCTCACATGGGGAAAACTGATGGGGCCCCTTACAGAGGCTTTGCCAGGAGGCAGCAAAGGTCACCCCCTCAAATCAGAGAAGTGGGACCCAAAAAGGCAATTGGAGTCAAGTGAGGCCAAAAAGATGGGGTCATAATAAGGGTCAAAGGTGCAAAAGGAGAAGGCCAGTGGGGGACACCAAGCAAAGAACCCCCGATATAAAGAAGCCAGCCACGTATCCTAGAGACCAACTGCATACAGAGGACAAACCATGAACAAACAGGAATGGGGGGCAGGTCATAGGATCGAAATGAGAGAACCAGAAACAGCTGCTGAGCAGAAAATCTCAGATGGAAAAGAGCCCGACTGACTGTCCTGGAGACTGAAATCCTTATTTTATACCCAGAACACATACAACATGGAAAGCAGCACTGCAAACTTCCTCCCTATTGTCCCACCAAAGAGCCTTGACCTAGGTGGGAAAGGGCCACTTCTCTGGGGCAGAGGTTTGTTCTCTAACTTATTATTAATTATAATTTTGCAGCATTCTAGGCAACTCACAATACAGATGATTAGCACATGGTCCGGTGCCCTGAAGAGCTTACATTCTAGTTGCATGCATGATGTAACAAAGGAGCAACAATGCAGTGGATAGGGGTGGAGGAGGAAAGAGTATGTGGTTTTTCAGTAAGGCCTGATCCACACTCCCTTGAAGTCATGTGCACAGCAGGTTGAATTTTTATTTTTATTATTCTGAATATAGAAGATAAATGTCCAATAAACTTAGACTGTAGTGGCTGACTCACTTCTTGTGGGTGTCATAGTAGATGTTGGCCTTTAGGAGGGAAAAATACTAACTATATTTCTCATCTTAACTTGATTGTACCTGTTTCCTGAAGATAATTTACAACTGTAGCCACAGGTGCCTGACCAAGACCAACAGCCAGGAGAAATGGACCAGCAGTAGCATAGAAGAACCAGATTGATAGTAAAAAGGGAGCTGACAGAGAGAAATGAGTAGAGATGACTGAACCCTTGACACTTTTCTAATTACTTCACAGTATCTAATCTAATACAGTCGCTTGTAACAGGCAAGGGACTAACACAATTAACTCCCATGTTTCCATTGGACTAGAATCTTGACATCTGGGACAGTCATTCATAACAGGGTGCTGAGCACAGAGAGGAGCATAACTGTCCAGATATGAACCCTGACCATTTCATCAGTGGTCACCAAAGCAGTCTAAACAATTTACAAATATTGAATTGATTTCTTCCGTGAGGTGGTTGTAGGAGCTAAGCAGCCTTCAATTTTGAAAAATTAAGATAATCTGAGGTTACTACTTTTTATTATTATTCGTAAAGCCAAGAGACATTTTGAAAACATCTCAGGTGCTGACAGTGATGGCCACATTGACTCTTAGGGTAGGCTGCTGTCAGCTAGACATCTGCCTCTGATCAGAACCAAAAGTGCTGGAATAAAGTGAGAGATTCAGAACTCACACAGCCTGATTCTCTACTGCTTTTCACCTTGCAGAGTATTTTACTGGGCAAAGTGGATGCAAAATGCTACCATCTGATTTCATAGCATTTTGGTAGGTGTTCAGTGACTATGCAAGATATAAGGCAGTGAAGAATCAGGCCCTCGAGAGACTGTTCCCATGTGATATCCTGCCCACATTTTCCGATTAAAGAGGTTCAGATAGTTTGAATACACGTGAATTTCTGGATGCTTATCTGAATACAACACAAATTCTGAACTTTTTGGATGTTTGTTCTCACCCATCACTACTTAATAATTATTCTTTTCTCCCATGGATCTGCTTATCTCTCTGTAAAGCTGACATTTAAACAACCCCCACAAACAAAGAAATAGGAGACAAATAAGCACATCTTAGTCTGGTTAAGTTAGGCTAATTAGAATGGCAGAAGGTGTTGCAGTTTAAGAATTTAAAAAGTGAGCAAATAGTAAATAACCCCTTATTGGTGTTTCTTCACTTGATTCCCTTGTAATAAGTCCCTTGGAAATCTGTTGTCAGAGGGATCTGAATTTTTGGACCCTCATTTAGATCCTTTACCTTGAAATGTGGTTATAGTCAGAAAACTGCATTAAAATGGCACCTAGGTGCTGTAAATACCCACTCTCACTGTGCTTCCTGACTCATATGTGCTGAGTTTAATGACAATTTTTTTCTCTTTCCTGTAGATGTGCCAGCTGTGTCATACACTGCTTCATGCATCTTCCACAGTATTGCCAGTTAACTTCTCATTTCACAAGCTTTCCAGTTGGTGATGTTTTAATAAGCAGAAAGAACATAGCTTGATTTTCAGGTAACAGGTTGAGCTTACAATGCTGGCAGCTAGGAAAAAAAAACCACCCCTGAATTGACTTGAGGATTGAGTGAATTTGGGAGGAAAATTGTGGAGGAGGAATAAATGAGGCCTACCAGGATGTCAGTTTTACACTTTCCTGATAACTGCACTTTAAAGTGGAAAATCTCTGACAGCAAAATCCTCGCTTAGCCATCCAGCCTCTACACCCTTTCTCAGTCCTCCCTCAATCGCTTGCTGGTGCAGCTCCCTTTGACTCCAATGCACTGATACGTCTGCCCTTATGGGATTTATTCTGGTTTGTTTTCATCTTAGAATGATAATTTTATAACTAGGTGCCGAGGTGAAGAGATGAAAAGTTAAGGAGGTTTGTAGTTGATGGACAAGGATACTGAAGAGAAATTACTGGGAGTCAAAGTTGTAAGTTCAGGAGCACATATCTGACTGTGCTGTATGATAAAGAACTTAGAGACTGTTTCCTTTCCTTTCTCTTCCCTGTAACATCTCCAAGGATATTAGTAAAACACCAGCATCAAAGATGGAAAAATATTTCACCACCCTCTACTACACTGTTGCCCAGGAATGCTTAATCCTAAAAATTTAACATGCTACCTGGAGACTGGCTGTTTGCCTATTAGGGAGGTCGCTGAGAGGCTCCCTACCAGGGAGAACTGGAGGGTTCTAGCTTTTGAGAGGCAAGGCCCTATTTGGATTCTAGAATGGCATTTTGCCCAGAATGGCTCAATGCAGTGACAAAGAGAGAGTGGCTGACAGGATGTGAGCAGCACCTAACATCGTCCTTCAGGAGGGCGGAGTCATCATATGCAGGGAAGCCAGATGGGTTCAAATCATCTTATTTTGTTCAGGAAAGGGTGAAGAGGGGACCAGAAGCCAAGAAGGTGACTCCTCTTGCTAGAGGGAAAGTAGAGGGGCTGAGGTTCCGAAAACTAGTCTATTTACTGTAAGTACCTCCATGCAGAAGTCATACTCAGTGTTCTAAGATGGTCACCATTTGGAAATTAATATTCTTTGTCAATGCTACAGTCCCTCACCTCTGAAGGTCTTGTTATAGATGCTGACTTTGCCAAAGTCCAATACTATTGAACAAAGGACACTAAAGCCTTTTCCAAAGAAAGTTTGAGGGTATCTTACAGCTGGATAGGTCTCTGACTTGAGCTGAACTAGAATCTCCTCTAATCCTACTGAGAACTACAACTTGTATCCATCACCAGGCCTCCATCCACCTAAAAAGCACAATGTGACTGTCAACGTTCTGTCCCCATTAGAGCACCCCCTTTGGCTGTTACTTGGAAGTTCACTCACACAAGTCCAGTCCTTCTAGCAGGAGCTTTCAATGCCAGTCTAGGAGGGGCAGGCTCTCAGTCCCTCTTTCCCTTCTTCCATCCAGTCTAGGCCTTCTGGTTATTTCTCCCTTTTCGGAGACTCGGGTGAAACAAATCAACAATCCAAAGTCAGCAAAAAAGTTAAACAAAAGGTTAAACAAATACTATAGCCTTGTCCCAGGGCATAAGAGCCAGAAAGTGAAACTAATGATAAATAAAACTCTGGCTAGCATCTTCATTTTCCAAGTTCAGTGAAAAGCAACAGTGAACAATATCCTTAATGGCAAAAAGTAAATTAGATTTTTTAAATTGTGTTAATTATCTATGGTGGTGTTATTAATAACACAGCTAGGAAATCTGATTTCTAACTTCAGTGTCCCTTGAAAAAGAGAAATAATTCCATGTCCCAGGAGAGGAATAAAAAGTTGAGAACATATATGTATAACAGTGACCAAATCTAAAAATATCCTACTAAAAATTAATAATCTTTGACATAACAAGCACTGGAAAGTCTCATTGGCTAATTATAGCTCAAGCCGTGCATTAAAATTAATGCAATTCAGGAGATTTTAAAGTGGATGTAGTGCTCCTGAAAGGTGACAGATTGACATCCCTGGAGCCTAAAGTAGCTGCATAACCAGTTCAGTGCCGGCAGTGGAAGAGCAGGCCTCCTCCGTACCGTCTCCTAATGTGCCCCAACTCTGACCCGGTAGGACCACCTCTAGGGTAATTTATTTTCCATGGTCATGTAATCTTTGACCTCGGCAGAGACTGCCAAACAGAGTGCCAGTTGGCATGTGAACCTGTCTACTAGGAGCTGACCTGTGACCAACGGCACATTTCATGTAGACCTCCAAAGAGTGTTCAGATGAGGACAGTTTTTGATCTCTATTATCCTGAGCCAGAATCTCACTGGTTCCCAATTCAGGAAAGCACTTACGCATGTACTTAAACCGATCCGTATTCTAGACAGCACTCAAGCATCTGTTTAACATGGAACTTTCTGAATTGGTGCCTAGTGGCTGGCATCCTATCACACTGCTAATTACCTAAGTACATTTCTTCGATTGTAAGCTATTTGGGGCAAGGACCATCTTTTTGTTTTGTGTTTGTATAGCACCTAGTATAGTTTGGTCCTGGTCCATGATTAGGCCTCGTAAGTTCTACCACAATACAAATAATAACAATAATACCTGAGCCATAATGTCCCTCTAAATTATATTTTAATCAAGTGAGGTCTACTTTCTGCTTTAGTGTAGCTGTACAGTGGGTTAGATCCAATAGGGTTACAGCAGTGTCATTGAAAGCAAACTGCGCCAAGATCTCTAAAGGGTGTGTGCTTTATTAGCAAATACATACACCCTTATTGATGCACATTAGTTACCATATTTTCCACTGGAACAAAATGTGAGCAATCTAGTGGCTAAAAAGGTTAAAACCCACACAGCATAGCTATGGAATTTTTATAATCTTCTTAAACCGCAGTTGGATCCCAAAGAAAAAAATGGCAATTCGGAGTGCAACCTTGAACCTCAAAAACCACTAAGCAAGCTGTCTCAAGGGAGCGGGTTAACTCCACGTGCTTGATTTTCTGTATCAAGTATTATTGCTAGTGGAGTACACCGCGCATGCTGCACACTTGTCTGGCATGACACCTTTTAAAAAACCAAACCCGTGCACTCAACAGCTAATCACAGATAGTCCCTGATTGGTTTTGATTACAAGGAACAATGCTGTGAAAAAAGTGAACCAAATTGTACACAGGTTATACAATGCTACAGGATATTTTTTTTTAGAAAGTCAGCTTGATTATTATATTTACCTGCACAGACATGAGCATCTGTTTTCAGACAAGCTGGTAGCTGGGCCACAGCAATCATTGCAAGTAATCTGAATTAGTGAATGCTGGTGATGAGTCTGTGAATAATTTTGATCCAGCAGAAAGTGGTTTACAGTGTGCTTCTTCAGGTACACAATAAGGGGGGAAAGCTGTTGGTGTGACATTAATTATTGACCATATTCTTATGACATACTACAATTTAAGTCTGCCACTAGCAACATTCATTCAGCTGAATAATGTATTGGGAGTTGGTATATGAGAAATGAGTGCACAGAATATAGAGTAACAGCACAACCCAGTGGCTAGTCAAAGAATAAGCTACAGTACCTGCAAAATGTATCACATCTCAGTTCTCGTGGAGACATTGTGTTGTATTTTGTTGAAAAGACTAGAAATAGGAGTGGGGAACTTACTAACGGGTTGGGGAGGATTAAGCAATCAGTATTCAAACCCTCTCCTTCTCTTCTTCCAAAAACCCTCTGAAAACCTGTTTCCTCAAGTTATTCTAGCTATAAAGACCACATACCACTGTGTGCTGTATTGTATCAGACCTGATTATGCCATTACAGGCTTGATCCTGCTATTGTTACTCACCTGTGTAATCTGTACTCACATGAGTAATCACAATGAAATCTATGTTTTTACTAAACTGGCTGACACCATGATATCCGAGTGCAAAAGGCCCTGGGGATACCCATGGGAGTAATGATTACTCATGGGATAAAAGGTTGCAGGAGAGGGCACGTGGGTGCAGCGGTTCACCTGTGAGTTTAAGATTGCACGCTCTGTGGGAAAGGGATTCTGTCATTTGTTTAATACAGTTTACCTGTTCTGCAGTGCTGTGTACTCTTATAGCACGGCATAGAAAGAGAAGCATGGTTTGGGTATTACTGCACTGGAATCACGATATAGGATTCATGTCCCACATCTGTCAGGGACTTCCTGTATGCCGTTGAACAAGTCACTTTGCTTTTCAACACCTCACTTCCCTGTAAAATGAGCATAAGAATACTACAGATCTGCCTCACAGGAGGCTGGGTGGTGAGACTAAGTTCATTAATGTTTGGTTTAAAAGAAAAAAAAGTTTTGTGATCCTTGCATGGAAGGTTCTATAGAAGTGCAGTGTACTATTTTCAATAGCAGCAAGAAGAAGAGACTTGAATTCATTGTGAGCAGCAAGTATTCACAAAGAGGAATGGGAAATATGGACAACAACAGAAAACTGCCCTTAGAATAATGTATTTCTGTTAGTCCAAATCGTGAGGCCCTTTCTCATTTCGGTCTTGAGCCTTATTCAGGCAAAACACCCACAGTGACTTCAATTAGAATATCAAGAGATAAAAACTAAGGACCTGCTCCTGCCACCCTTATGCTGAGTAGTATCTTACTGTGCAATTGCTCCCACTGTCTTCATTGGGCTTGCCTAGTATGGTCCCACTCCATGTGAGTAGGGGTTGCAGATTCCATCCCTGAGCAAGGTCCTCAGGATCTGACCCAATGGGGACCTTTCCAGCGTAAATTATTCCAGGCCAGTATGCAGGTACAGAGGGTTGGGAGGGCACATAAGGAGTCTTCCCACCCCCCCCCCCCCCCCCCCCCTAAATGCCCCATGTAAGTAAGGGTCAGCTAAACTTGCATTCCCTGAACTAGAGGAGCACTAGGGGGACCTCTCCCTCCCTACTGCCCTGAGGGTGCAAGTGCCCCAAAGGGGATGGGGAAAAGGCAAGGCTGTGTCTCCACTCCTTCAGGCAGCCCAGAGGGGAGAAAGTTGAGCTCTAGGAAGGGGTATAGCAATGCACTGCTCCATGCACTAGGGAGATCCAGGAAATATTCGGCCTCCTAGTGCTACTGCTGGAGTGTTACAGCTCCACCCACCATGTAGGCTGTGCCTTAAAAGCACCGTCTCAGGGTACAGCTACACTTCTGGTAGCAAGGGTATAAATAGCAGAGTAGATGGAGCGGTATGGCTTAGGCAGGTAGAGTAGAGCGTTCTACACTCCTGAACCCCTTGGGTATTAACCTTACACCGACTGTCTGCATGCCCAAGCAGTGCCTCCCGTGTCTGCACTGCTGTTTTCAGCAGCTTAGTGTTCCACTGCTTGAGCCTTTCCTGCCACAGAGAGAGGCTCTGGTGGGGAGGAGAGGTGCTGGCTCCACTATGGGCCAAGCTTCCTGGCCATACTAGGTCTGCCATGAATAGGGACAGTGCGGATGTGCAGGTTCTGAGTAACAAAATGGGGCTAGGCAGATGACAGTGCAGGGTATTTGTCACCTTTTCTCTTTTACTTCTGCCAGGACAGGCTGCCTTTATGTTCTTTATGTAGTGTGTCCAACTCTGGCAATTCTATCACAATATTTGATGCTTTCTTAAACACTCATCAGCTGAAATGAACCATCTCAGCTTTCCTTGTAAAAGAAAGTAAGTTCCTCGTCCTCATGATTGTGGAAAAAAGATTGAAAACATGAACTGGGAGCACCCTAAAGACTTAGGAAACCAGAAGGCAAATACCCCTAATTTATATATTTTTAAAAAAAAATCTCAGGACTTTTTGGGGCTTGACTCATGATCTTTGAATGCTTGGAGTTGGCAATACTGTTTACATTACAAAGAACTTGGCAGCCACTTGACCAAAATCTACTGTTTGTGTCAATCCTCGCTGATCCCTGTCATTCACAATCCAGTATCTTCCATGTGCCTATCCTGAATCTTTGATTTTCCACTTGCTCTTCAGGACCTTAAAAGCACATGACAAAGGCCTGAAGGCCTCTGGGCAGACAGCTGTACATTTCCCATTTCACCCTGTTGCTATTCATTCCATTTCAGTGACAACTATGCTCATTTTCTATTGCAGTATTACTGTAAAAGTGACCTGGCCCTCTCAGTCCCCAAATACTAGCACATGGGAACAATAGATAAAAGAACATAGTATCAATAAAAAATATACCTTTTTGTGTAGTGAACCTGCTGATTGCTGTATTTACTGCTAGAGGGAGACAATAATACATATTGTGTCTAGATTTAAAAAGGGCTGGGTACCCACTAACATATGTAGCTAAACAAGCTACTGGTTAGCTTTTGGCACTCTTACATTAATTTGATTGGGTTTACTCATAGAATAAGGCATTATTTAATGTGAGCAGGAGTGCCAGAATCTTCGCCTATGGGATTAGGCTTTAGACTAAATCATCCATCTGCAGGGATACTGAAGATGTTTTTCCTCCAGGTGCCTTAGTAAAGCAGAATTGACAAACTCTATCAGACTTTTCACCACACCCTCTGAAGCACCAAGTAATAACCACTGCTAAAAGCAGAATATTAGACTAGTTTTCCCAATGTTCTGATCCAGAATGACATGTCTGGTGTGCTATGGAATTTAGAAATAGGAGTCTTCAACCATTCATGAAACATTCACCCTCAGACACCTACATGCTGTAGACTCCTTCCATGGAACATTAATGGATATATTATGTTTTTAAGCAAATTGCTCAAGTTTCTGAATGATATTTTATAAGATTTATCATTTCTTAGCAGAAGGAATAGAAAGATAAAAATAAATACATTTACTTTCCATTATTTATGTTTTCCGAACACCTTTCACTCAGCCTCATCCCGTTCGACAATAGCAGACAAAAGCACTTTCTGAGAGCTCTAATGTATATCAAGGTGAGCTGCCACTACTACTGTGACAGATTTCTAAGTAAATCTGTTAGTATCAGTCAAATGAACCCTTGGTTATATGTGTACTATTGGGCCCGACAGCAAGCAATCCTGTATGCTACAGAACTTTTACAAGATAGATTGAAATAAAGGCTCTTCCATAAATAACAAGCACAAAACACCCTCCCAACACTGAAAGCATTTTTATGAAAAGAACGAGAATCAGCAAGTTTTACTGTGCCTAATAAAAAAGCAAACAAACAATTTGCTAATGACCATTTGCCAAATGGAGAATAATAGCAAGCCACCCCAGGATAGTTTATCAATGAAAACAACTGTGTCTGTATGGGACAGAGCCTATAGGCAGCCAGGCAACTGCTCCTGGGCCAGTTATGGGCCAGGTAACACAGGTACATCAGGCCCAGAAGCAGTAGAAATGATGCATTGCCACCAGGTTGCTGGCAGGCCAAATGCCAGCTCTTGCCCAGGCTGCAAGCATTAGATAAGAACTGACAACTGGAGACCAGACCAGGTAACCTGCTGGTTTTCTCAAAATAGGTATTAGCCTGATAAGAATGTATTTAGTGTCTAGACTTTATGAAATGCTTGTATGGTGCAGCATGTATCAATCTCACTTCTAATCGCTGTATCCCATGTTATAAGGTAATATTTGAGTGTTTGCCCTGTAACTGTAAACATTCACAGTAAGGAGAAACACATTACCAAGTGTGAAATACTAGGGACATTTCTAGTGCACTTTATGTATTTAGGTTCTTATACTATGCCCATCACTGGTCTCTCTCATTGCCTGAGCATGCCCACTGGGTCTGTGCACAGCACAAATCCATCTGGCCTTTTTCCAGTCTATCAGCTGAGCCTCAGGTATTATCTGCTACTTCTGCTGCTATCCACCAGAAGCCAGAAAGCAAGGACTAAGATTTGTCCTTCCTGGGCTGTTGACACTGAGGGATTTTTCCACACAGCTCAGCAGTGTTTTATTACATTTTCCCACGAACATAGTCCTTTAACTCCAACTCTGATACCTTATTGAGGAGTGGGACCATTGAACAGTGTCTGTTGAGCCTTCTCTTCCTTATTAAACTGTGATAATCTTTTGTCATTAACTGCCAATGGTGAATCCTAAATTTTTACTTCCTATATATCATCTCCACATGTTATTGTGGCTTATAAATGACCTGCAATGGACAAAATATATAGGATAAAGGTTTCAGAGTAGAAGCCGTGTTAGTCTGTATCCGCAAAAAGAACAGGAGTACTTGTGGCACCTTAGAGACTAACAAATTTATTAGAGCATAAGCTTTCGTGGACTACAGCCCACTTCTTCGGTGCCACAAGTACTCCTGTTCTTTTTATAGGATAAAGGAAATCCCTCTCTAAATCATATGGATTGCAGCACAGGGTATTGAAAATCCTATGCCTGGGGGTGAGAACAATTGTACTGTCTTCCCTAACTGAGTAGTCCCATTGCAGAAATCAACGTGTGAAAAGTGTCTTTACACACAGTTCTTCTCATTCATTGGTCTTTATTCTGTTACGACAGGCCATTTTCAGTCTTTCTTATTTGCAATATGCCAGCCCAGCATTGCTACTTCAGTATCATCACAAGATTCCCTGCATCTTTGGTATGATCTATTATTTGTAGTTCTTATCGCTTCAGGTGATATCAAGTCTGTGTCTCTGGGTGCTCTCTGTCCAGCTTTTAGCTTCTGCCAGGGCCAATCAGAGGGGGGGGACAGGCGGGCCATTTGGACTGGGCCTAAAGCTTAAAGGGGGCCTCAAATTTAGACACTTGTTAATTTTTCGGCATTTGATAAGATTCGCAACTTGGTTTTATGTGCATCCCTATCGGACCAAAATGTGACACACTCTCTCAGCTTAGAGCTGCAAATTTAAGCAAATAAGAGATGAGATTTGGTAAAAGACATCATTTTTTTGTTAACTGATATAGATTTTGTCATATTAAAGAATTAAAAATGTTCATAAATATTAATAAAATATATTGGTTCTGATGGTACAAGATTAGACCGTGATGAACATGTTCTCTCAGATCAGCTGATTATATAAACAAACCACAATTAGTGGCTGGTGCTGGATCAAGTGCATGTTGAAAGGTAGAGAATTGTTACATTTTAGTGTCTTTATAGTTTTACGTCTAGTTGACTAAGGAATTACTTCTGTGGGAAAATTCCTCCTTATTATCTTCATATGGTAGCTACAAGAGGTGACTGGCTGGTTGGTTGAGCCCTAGCTTGGTAGCTTGGCCATCATGATAGGCTTTCGTAGTCTATAGGCCCAGATTCAAGGTGAAAATTTGTGAGGACAATCTTGTACAGTGAGTTTTGTGAGGACACACATTTGAAATTTTTGGACATTATCCCTCTGTCTGTATCCATATCTGTGTTTACTATATATATGTCATCCCTTTGTCTTCAGCTCAGCCTGTTATATTATACCTTGCATGCTTGAGTTTTGATTCAGTGATAAGGATAATAACCTGACTGTGACGGGTTGGATCACAGAAACCCCCTTGGGAGCTGCCACCCGATGTGCAAAGACTACCCCTGCTTCTGTTTTTCCTGCCAGCTTAGGACTTTAGCACCCTGTTTTGCTGAGCCAGACACTTTTGTCCAGCTCCAGACACAGACCCAGGGTCTGAATCACTTGTCCCAAAGCTGCAAGTTTACCTGAAAACAGCTCGCAGTAGCGTGCTTGTCTTTAGCACTTAGATGCCCAACTTCCAATGGGGTTTAAACCCAGATAAATTCGTTTTACCCCGCATAAAGCTTATGCAGGGCAAACTCATAAATTGTTTGCCCTCTATAACACTGATAGAGAGATATGCACAGTTGTTTGCTCCCCCAGGTATTAATACATACTCTGAGTGAATTACTAAATAGAAAGTGATTTTATTAAATACAGACAGTAGGATTTAAGTGGTTCAAAGTAGTAACAGACAGAACAAAGTAAGTTACCAAGCAAAATAAAATAAAATGCGCAGATTTATGCCTAATCAAACTGAATACAGATAATTTTCTTACCAGTTTTAGAGTGCTCCCTTTTACAGGCTAAGCCCCTTTTAGCCTGGGTCCAGCAATTACTTACACCCCCTGTAGTTACTGTTCTTTGTTTTAGTTTTCTTCAAGTATTCTGGGGGGGGTGGAGAGGCTCCTTTTTTAGCCAGCTGAAGACAAAATGGAGGGGTCTCCCCTGGGTTTAAATAGACTTTTTTTTGTGGGTGGAGACCCCCCTCCTCCCTCCTCTGCAAAGTCCAGCTTCAAGATGGAGTTTTGGAGTCACCTGGGCAAGTTACATGCCCCTGCATGACTCAGTCGATGCCATTGTTTACATGGCATCTTGCATGTTTTTAGGAAGACTTCTTATGTGGATTGGAGCATTCCAAGATGCATTGTTTCCCAAGTGTTTCCTGATCAGGTACTTAACCTGGTGAATTTCTTCCTAAAGAAGCTGACCAAATGCCTCACAGAGCTTACTTAGAAATCAAGCAAGCATACAGCCAGTTATATTATACATACATTTATAAACGTCCCCCCATAAAGCCTTATGGGGTACGCTGTTACACCCTCCCCCTGAACTTACTGCCAGAGACTTGGACACTGTCCATGGCGGAGGCAGTATACCTAAAGTTTTTCTTTTTTGGACAGGGCATCTGCTACCCAGTTTTTTTTTTCTTTAATATGAGTAATTTTCATGTTAAACTTTTGTAGGACCAGGCTCCAGCGTAGCAGTTTGGAGTTGGTGCCCTTAGTTCGGTGGAGCCATACTAAAGGTGAATGGTTAGTTAGAATTTTGAACCTTCTATTAAAAAGGTAAGGTCTTAATTGTTTGACGGCCCACACAGTTGCATAGCATTTTTTTTCTATGACAGAGTAATTCTGTTTGGCCGGGGACAGTTTTTTGCTCAGGAAGGCAATGGGATGCTTCTTACTGTTTTCCCCTGTCTGCATTAGCACAGCACCCAACCCTGTGTTTGACGCGTTAGTGCACAACTTAAAAGGCTTTTCGAAGTCAGGGCTGGCCAGCACAGGCTTCGCAGACAGGAGTGCTTTCACCTTGTTGAAGCCTTTTTGGCATGCCTCTGACCAAATGACCTTATTAGGTTGATGCTTTTTACATAAGTCCGTGATTGGGGACACAACGTTACTGAACCCCACCACAAACCTCCTGTAATAGTTTGCCAAGCCTATGAAGGATTGGACTTGCCTTTTAGTTTGGGGTACAGGCCATTTTACGATGGCTTCCACCTTAAGAGGGTTGGGGGATATTTTACCCCCCCCTACCCAGTGCCCCAGATAAGGGACTTTGGCTGCCCCTATTTTGCACTTGGAGGGCTTTACAGTTAGCCCAGCCTTTTTGAGCTTTGATAGCACGACTTTTAGGTGCTTTTTGTGGTTACCCCAGGTGTTGCTGAATACAGCAATGTCATTTATATACGCCCTAGCATAATGCTGCAAGCCATTTAACACTCTGTTGACCAGTTTCTGGAAGGTGGCACCCGCATTTACCAGACCAAAAGGTAACACTGTGAATTCATAGAGCCCTATGTTCGTGATAAAAGCTGATTTTTGTTGTGCCTTTCCCTTTAGAGGGATTTGCCAGTAACCTTTGGTTAGATTAAAGGTACTAAGGTACTTGGCTTGGCTTAGCACATCCAGCATGTTATTAATTTTTGGCATGGGGTATGCATCTGTTACAGTGACAGCATTGAGTTTTCTATAGTTTACACAAAATTTAACGGTGCCATCTCTTTTGGGGACCAAGACCACAGGGGAAGCCCATGCACTGTTGGAATTCTTAATTACCCCCAAGTTTAACATGCTTTGTATTTCAGCCTGAATTTGCTTCTTCACCTTGCCGGTGGCCCTATAAGGCCTGGAAGGAGGAGGTTGAGCCCCTTTCGTGAGGATTCTATGGGACAGCAAGTGCGTCCTCCCTGGTTTATTGGAAAACACCTTACTGTACTTTTGCAGTGTTGACAACGCTTCCCTTCTTTTGAGTGGTGTCAACTCACTACAGATTTTTATACTTTTAAGGGACGACCCGTTTTGGCATTCAGCCATCAGATTAGTGAGTGGGTGTGCCTCAGTTTTCCCTTTGACACAACAGATTATGTTTACCTTGGCCACTTTGCTGTGATAGGCCTTGAGTCTGTTTACATGTACCAACTGGGGTACCGCATCATCCAGGGGCTTTTTAACTTTGTAAGTGTTTTCATTTGCCACTTTAACCACTTCAAAGGGCCCCTCCCAGGAGTTTTGCATTTTGAACTTTTTGGCAGGGCCGAGTACCATGACCAAATTTTCTACATTAAAAGTGCGTTTACAAGTATTTTTATTATACCACGCCTTTTGCTTGGCTTGACTGCTCTGGAGGTTGTTTTGTACAATCTCCATCATGTTTTTCAACTCCCTCCTGAACCTTTGGACATACTTAGTTACAGGTTCCTCCCTTACCATGTTGCATCCTTTCCAGGTATTCCTGATGAGATTGAGGGGTTCTTTTACTTTCCTCCCATACAGAAGGTTAAATGGGGAAAAGCCTGTGGACTTTTGGGGTACCTCCCTGTAGGCATACAGCAGGAACGGTAATAGTTTATCCCAACTTTGGCCCCTTTTTTTGGCATACATTCCCAGCATGGATTTTAGGGTTCCATTGAATCTTTCCACCAGCCCATTGGCCTGGGGGTGGTAGGGGGCCGTTTTAAGCTGTTTTACTCCACACACCTTTTATAGCTTATTGAACAACTGCGACATAAAGTTTGCCCCCCGATTAGACAAAATTTCCTTAGGGAAGCCCACTTTGCTGAATATGGTGAGCAGAGCTCTTGCCACTGTCTCGGCTTTTATGTTAGACAGTGCAATTGCCTCAGGGTACCGAGTGGCGAAGTTTACTACCACCAAGATATACTTGTTCCCTTTCCGAGTGGGGCGTGGCATAGGACCCACTATGTTTATTGCCACTTTTTGGAATGCCTTCTGGATGATGGGCAAGGGACGCAGCGGAGCCTTTTGGGGTCCCCCCGGCTTCTTTCTTTTTTGACACACCGCACAAGTTTTACAATAATTCCTTACATTGTTTTGTATCCCTGGCCAGTAGAAATTTTTCCTCAGCCTGTTATATGTTCTCTGTACCCCCAAGTGACCAGCAAAGGGACTGTCATGCGCTACCAGCACTAATTTTCCCCGGTGTTGGCTGGGTACAACCAACTGCTTATAGGGTTGACCGGGACCCTGGTTTTTACCTACAGGGGCCTGCCTGTACAGTTTTTCGTTTTTTTTAAAAAACTTCTCCCCCCCCTCCCTTCCTGGAGTTCCCTCCGAGATACACTGTTTTATACTTTTAAGGGAGGGGTTTGCCCTTTGTTTAGCTGCAAATTTCTGACAGACAACCCTTGAGATAGCGTCCCCGTCCCTGGGCACTGACTGCATCTTCCCTGCCCCCACCCCTGGGAGCCTGTTGTTCTCAGCCAGACAGAGGCCTGGCTCTGCCTCTTCCATATTTGGAAGTACCCCGCCTCCCTGCACTGTTCTGTTACTGAGACCTTCCCCCAACTTCCCTATGGGTTCCAAGGTTTCCGCCCCATTTTTGGGGGCTTCCTCTGAGTTACCCACTACCATGTTTCCTGGGGCAGGAGGGGTTGGCTGTTCAGCTGCATCAGACCTACAGTCATCAGCCGGAACAGCCTCCCCCTCACAGCCTTTTTTTATGCTGCGAGTTACCACACTAACAGTTCTAGTTTTGCTGAAAAAATTATTTTCCAGCAACATGTCCGCGGGGATGTCCTCGAGCATCCCCACCAGTAAATTCCTTTTCCTACCTTTTCATTTCACATGAACCTTAGCCAGGGGCACAGGGAACCTCTGTGGCCCCACCCCCTTAATGTGGGTCGTTTGCCCAGTTAGGACACTAGCGTTTGGGACCACACTCGGTTGAACCAGAGAGAACTGAGCCGCCGTATCCCTCCATCCCAGACACTTCATGCCATCAATTTTGACGACCTTGATGTGTTTCCTGTTCGCTTCACCAGGCCCCATGTTCACCAAGCTGGTGTGATAAGAGGTGGGGGTGCCCTCTGGGCCCTCAGGGCTGAAGGCAACCGAGCTAACA
>NC_048299.1:268723263-268758652 GCF_013100865.1 Trachemys scripta elegans | reverse complement strand
ATGCAGTGCCTCATAGAAACGGGATGTCTGGGGATGGGATCCGGAGCGTCCGTTTGCCTCTTTGGTCTTCTGGTAGCCTTGTCTCAGCTCCTTGATTTTCACGCGGCACTGCGTTACATCCCGGCTGTATCCTCTCTCTGACATGTCTTTAGAGATCTTCTCATAGATCTTTGCATTCCGTTTCTTGGAGCGCAGCTCAGAAAGCACGGACTCATCGCCCCACACAGCGATGAGATCCAATACTTCCCGATCAGTCCATGCTGGGGCCCTCTTTCTATTCACAGACTGCACGGCCATCACTGCTGGAGAGCTCTGCATCGTTGCCAGTGCTGCTGTGATCGCCACGATGTCCAGACAGGAAATGAGATTCAAACTGGCCAGACAGGAAAAGGAATTCAAATTCAAATTTTCCCGGGGCTTTTCCTGTGTGGCTGGTCAGAGCATCCGAGCTCGTACTGCTGTCCAGAGCGTCAACAGAGTGGTGCACTGTGGGATAGCTCCCGGAGCTATTAGCGTCGATTTCCATCCACACCTAGCCTAATTCGACATGGCCATGTCGAATTTAGCACTACTCCCCTCGTCGGGGAGGAGTACAGAAGTCGAATTAAAGAGACCTCTATGTCGAACTAAATAGCATCGCAGTGTGGACGGGTGCAGGGTTAATTCGATGTAATGGCGCTAACTTCGACATAAACGCCTAGTGTAGACCAGGCCAAAGAAAATTATGTTGTATGGAAATCAGCCAGTAGGGCAGCATCCACTGAAATTTCAGTTGAGAATTTACTCTTGACTGAACTCTCTACAGAAACTAATAACTGGAAAAAACTTCTTGAATGCATCCTGAATGTCATCCTTTTTCTTTCTGAGCAGGGATTGGCTTTCTTTGGTTCCAATCAATGTATTGGTGATCGTGCAAATGGAAACTTTCTAGGCATAGTTGAGCTCCTCAGCAAATATGACCCACTTTTATCAGAGCATGTTAAAAGTATTCAAGAATTGCAAGAGAATTGCAAAAGCACATGCAAGTCCATTATCTCTCCACACACATACAAAACGAGTTTATTGAGCTATGTGGGTCATTTGTGCAAACAACCATTCTTGATGAGATTCGAAATGCCAAGTATTTTTCAATCATTGTTGATGCCACTCCAGATTGTTCTCACATGGAACACTCTACTATGGTTATTCGATATGTTAAGATTGTAGACAGCTCAAAATTTTCAATTGAAGAAAGATTTATTTTGTTTGATAATTTCACAAGAAAAACTGGAGAAGAAATTGCTGCTTGAGAACAAGCAATTCTAGAAGGTTTTAAGTTACATTTTCAAGTCTGCATTGGTCAAGCCATGACAATGGATCTAATATGGCTGGAAAGTACAAAGGTGTACAATCAGTTCTGCTTTAGCATAATTCAAACTGTATTTTCTCCGGCTGTGGAAACCACACACTAAACCTTGTAGGTGTTGACTGTGCTGAATCATGCAAGGAGGCAATTACTTACTTTGGAACACTTCAGCAAATGTACAATCTCTTCAGTAGCAGTCCGCAAAGGTGGGAAATTCTGAAGCAATATCTTCCTGTTTCACTGCACGGGATGTCCAAAATTAGATGGTCTTCACAGATTGATGGTGTTCAACCAGTTGCGCAGCATTTTAATTCAGTGAGAAAGGCTTTAAATGAGCTTGAATCTCTCAATCTCACTTCACAGGCTTGAACTGAACTTCAGTCTATTCAGAAGCACATGTCCAAATTTGAAAGCATTCTGATGTCATCTTTGTATATGAAGCTACTTATAATGATCCACCAAACTAATCTGGTAATTGAAGCACACAATGCTACACTTGATGTTGAAAGGGATAACATTGAAAGTCTTATTGATGATATTCAACAGATTTGTGAACAATGGGATCTGATCCTGACTGAGTCCAAATTAGTAGCACAGAACATTGGCATTTCATCTGAGTTCTCCACCAATTGCAACTTACCTACTGAATCCGATGCCGAGCAGCATTATGGGGTCAATGTCTTCTTTGTCATCATTGACTCTATTCAATCAGGTCTTACACGTCGATTTGAGTCACTGTGACTAATTTGTACCCTTTTGGGGTTTCTTTGGCATTTCAACAGACTGAGTAATGAAGATCTACTTTCTGCAGCTGAACAATTTCAGCAACAGTACAACAAAGAAATCTCAAAAGATCTCAGTGACGAGGTCATGTTCCTCAAGTGAATATATTCCATGGACTTTAAATTGGATTGCAAGCCAAAGGAATTGCTTCAAGAAATACTCAAACTTGGACTCTCTGGGGTGTTTCCTAATATCACAATTGCATTGCATATTTTTGTCAGTTTGCCTGCATCAGTGGCTTCAGGTGAACTCACCTTCAGTGTGCTGAAGCAGGTAAAGAACTATCACCATTTAACTATGGGACAAGAGCATTTGAATGGGCTCGCCATGCTTAGTATCAACTGTGACATTGGACGAAAGCTAGATTTTTCCTCAATAATTAGTGCATTTGCACAGAAAAAGGCTAGAAAAGCATTTGTTAAATAAAAAAATATTCAAATTATGTCTCACTCTTTTTTTGGTGTCTTATTTTGTTTTCATATGTCGCCATTTTTTATTTTTATTATGGCTAGGGGCCTGTCAAGGCTGTATCCCCACTTTGAACTTTAGGGTACAAAATGTGGGGGCCTGCATGAAGACTTCTAAGCTTAACTACCAGCTTAGGTCTGGTTCGCTGCCACCATCCCAATGGATTCCCTTCCCTGGGAAGCCTTGAGAAACCTTTCACCAATTCCCTGGGGAATACAGATCCAAACCCCTTGGATCTTAAAACAAGGAGAAATTAACCATTCCCTTTCTTCCTCCCACCAACTCCTGGTGAATACAGTTCCAACACCCCTGGGATCTAAAACAAGGAAAATATCAATCAGGTTCTTAAAAAGAAGGTTTTTAATTAAAGAAAAAGGTAAAAATCATCTCTGTAAAATCAGTATGGAAAATAACTTTACAGGGTAATCAAACTTAAAGAGCTCAGAGGACTCCCCTCTAGTCTTAGGTTCAAAGTACAGCAAACAAAGATAAACACTCTAGTAAAAGGTACATTTACAAGTTGAGAAAACAAAGTAAAACTAAGACGCCTTGCCTGGCTTTTTACTTACAAGTTTGAAATATGAGAGACTTGTTTAGAAAGATGGGGAGAACCTGGATTGATGTCTGGTCCCTCTCAGTCCCAAGAGCGAACGCACAACCCAAACAAAGAGCAACAAACAAAAGCCTTCCCCCCCCCCCAAGATTTGAAAGTATCTTGTCCCCTTATTGGTCCTTTGGGTCAGATGCCAGCCAGGTTACCTGAGCTTCTTAACCCTTTACAGGGAAAAGGATTTTGGAGTCTCTGGCCAGGAGGGATTTTATAGTACTGTACACAGGACAGCTGTTACCCTTCCCTTTATAGTTATGACAGGGCCTCAAAAGCTGGAAGTGGCCTGGGCCTCTCTGCACCTCTGAAAGGGCCTGGCTTTTGCTAAAACTTCTTGAGGAGTGCTATGATATCCTGGCAATCATATGTTTCAGAACCCTTTCATGTTTTAGGTAGAGAAGGCGCTTGCTCCTCAAAATGCCATTCAGCTTTTCAGAAATCATCCATCCAACCTTGATTCTTAGCTTCTATCTATATTCCTTGTGTCAAACAGTGGACATCAGTTAGCATAGGAAGAAACCGTGCTTAATTCCATTTCTCCCCCATCCAATATGAACTTTTCTTTTTCCATAAATACATTAAGTTCAATGTGTGTCTTTTGCATACAGCTCCTGAGCTGATGTGCTTCAGAGCTTTTAATGGCTTCAGCAGGGATAAAATATGTCATCAGCAAATAGCTTGGACTGGTCTTGATGACCTTTCCTTCCTCACGGAGAAGGTGAAGAATTCCAATAAAATGATGTCCTTTTTGTTGAATTTCCTGCTTCAACTTGATCTTTTCACTCTCCTTGAAAGCAAAGTGAGTAAGTACTTGGGGACTAGGTAATTCATTTTATAATTGAGACAATAGACCATAAAAGCTCCTGGAGAGCAATTAAATCTATTGAGTCAATGAGGCAGTTGTGCATTTCCACTAAGTCCAAGTAGTAAAATATATTTATGAAATTTTTTTGAATAAAAGTTACTGCACACGCAGTCTTTAGTGGCAGCAAAATGCATCACCGTAGAGGGGATTTAAGTCTCAATGTATAATTCACTTTCCTGGAAGTTTGCATAGTCCCTTATGGAAGAGAGAGTATATCACATTACTCTTTGGGTTCTGGAGGGAGCTATGTCCTGTCATAGGGTGGTGAAGGCAATATTAAAAATAAATAGCAAAAGAAAAAACTGCAGGGGAATACAAGAAATCCTCCTGTCCCAACCAAAGAGTCAGTAACGCTGCAATGGGGAATATCTGCCTTCCCTTTTTTCAAGCTTGGCAGAGGGACCAAGAAATGATTAGGCCTGGAGCCAGATCTACCTTCTCCATCCTAAAAGGGGGTCCCCTTCCAGGTCATGTTGAGAACCATTGGTGCAGTGTCAGGAAAGCTTGGACTGACGATGACTTATCTATACCACTGAGGCTGGTTAAATACATTTTTCTATCATGGTGTCCATGACAGAGTTGGTGCACTAAGATAGATGTCTGGCCCATTTGCCATGATTATTGCAGTGAACCGACTCATAAGCAGCCTTACTGATACCTGTTCAGTGGTTAAATAAAAAGATACATTTTTTGTTTTGTTTTGTTTTGTGGTTCAGGCACTGGACTAGGACTCGGGATATTTGGATTAAATTTCTGGCTTTGTCACAGGCTTCCTGTGGGACCTTGAGCAAGTCACTGAATCTTTCTGTGCATCAGTTCCCCATCTATAAAACAGATATAATAATGCTTCTTTTCTCCCTATTTTGTATGTCTTGTTTATATAGGCTTTAGGGCAGGGACTGTCTCTTATAGGCCCCAATTCAGGAAAGCATCCCTATTCAGGATAGGTACATACGCACATGCTTAAATGCTTTCCTTGAATTATAATTATGTGTATGTACAAAATTTAGCACAATAGGGCCTTGTAACAGGGCGTCGCTGGGCCCCCCTTGCTTCTGCCCCTGCTGCACCCACAAACCAGCCAGACACCTCTGCCTTGGTGTAATCACCTGTGCTCTCTCTCTCTCTTTCTTTCTTTCTTTTCTCTCTCTCTCTCTCTCTCTCTCTCCCTGGCTGCCTTCCTGACAGCTTTATGTAGCCCCTGGCTAACGAGGCTGGCAGCTTTTCCCCATTTGCCATTCAGGCCTGGGCTTACTTAGCCAGCTCCAATTCCCCTTTCTTGATTGGAGTGGGCAAGACAGAGGCCTGGCTCAGAGTTTCTTAGCCAGCACCCTGTCACAGGCCCAAATCCTGAATAGGCCCAAATGCATATCAAAATACAAGTAAATAATAATCAATTGAATTGCATTTTCCAGAACTCTCAGTTTAACATCTTTCATCAGCAATAAATTCAATAAAACAAATTTAAGTACTCCAAAGCCTGCTTAATGGACTAATAACCTACAAGAAGTTAAGTAAACAATGACATTTGTTATTTCAACACACATAAAATAACCTATACTTATAATTACATGCCTTATAAATATCTTCTTTAGATTGTAAGCGTTTTGGTGTAGGGACTATCTTTTTGATCTGACTTTGTACAGTGCTTAGCTCAGTTAGTGTCCAGGACTATGACTAGGGCTTTTAGGCACTATGGTAATACAAATGATCATAACGATGACGCTACTAGCTGCTTCTTTCAGTGGTTGTTTAGTTTTTTTTTTAAATTCCTCTAATTGAAAAATTGTCAGTCCATTAAAATATCATAGTGAGTTATACCTTCTTGTAACAAGTTTCAAATGGCAGCAAATGTGTACACCCAAGTTATAAAAATGGGGTTTATAATAGCAATGTTGATAGACTGTTACCTCTAATAGCACCAGCAGGGCCCCACTGTAACGTAGTGCCCCACAAAAATGACATAGAAAGGGGCATCAAAGATAACTTGAAATCTCTCAGCACTTACAATGTTGGTGGGTTTTTTTTTGTTTTTTTGTTGGTTTTTTTTAGTGTTACCTCAATGACCCAAAAGAGTCCGATTTTTCTTAGGATTTTTTTTTTTTTTTTTTGGCCTGAAGTTGTTGGAGTTTTTATCTAACAGATTTTAATTTTTATATTTCCCCTTAACTGTCAGAGGGAAACTACAATTTAAATACCAGTTTTACAACACCTGTAGCAAAATGAAGAGAGACTATAACTTCCTTTCATGAGGTCAGACTTTCTTTTTTAAAAATAAAACAGAATGTGGGCATTTTACAGCCTTTTACAACGTGTTTCTGTCTTTTCATGATATAGAAGCAATTCCTGGAAAGTGCTGAGCACGTGCAACTCCAACTGAAATTAAGAAGCAATAGAATTTTGAAGGATTTTGCCCATATTCAGCAGGTCTTGCTAATCTTCTCTGTATCGTTCCAAAAGACTGACTAATAGGATGGTGCTAAATTAATGGATGCTCATGAACAAGGTCACCTGTCATCAAGCTTGAAAGCTCATCCTAGTTCAGTGGAACATGTGTGAAACAATCAATCTCATCAAGAAATCGGCAAGCCATTACTCATACTCATATGAGCAGCCCTTGTGTGCATAATTCTACTAACTTCATTAGGGTTACTTGTACTGGCTATTCATGTGCAAAAGGACTTGTGGGATCCGGCTCTTAAATGTTGTGTTCTTTTGGATAAGATATAAAGCTACTGCAAGTAAAAAAAAAATCCTTGGAACTCAAAATGTCCTAGTTCTAGAGAATGCATAATGTCTCCTTCTCAATTTCTGAATTATGCAAAGCTGAAGATCTCTCAAGTAGTCTCCGATAAGCGAATCAAAGGCATGCAAATAGAGCTTCTGCTCTTCTGCTTCTAAAAAGTGCTTTACGTTCATTAATAATAAAATAAACAACCAAGTGAAAATGATGAGTAAAACAACTTTGCTGCACATATGAGTACAATACAATATCAACATTCTACATCCAAGGTGTTAGTAGGAAAAGAACATGGATGCTCATTCTTATCACAACCTAGTCTAAAAAAGAATTCAAAAAGTCCAAGTATCTTAACTCTCCACAGAACATGTCAATGTTTGTCATGTAGCCAAGACAACTCTTGACTGTTGCAACATGACACCCAATTTCGATAGCATCATTACACATATTGCTACCATAACTCTGTGTGCTGACATAGCAAAGAGGGAAGCATTAAGGTTGGGTGGGGTGAGGTGTATGGTGTTCAGTGATCACTCATTGCTTAACAAGCTTGCAAGAGTTCTGTTTTATCCTGTGTCCTGTTCCAAGTGGCTGTGCATAAAAAGAGCTTCATACTGCTCTGCCCAGACTCTCTCTGTTTAAAGTCTTAAAGACACAGTTCCCAATACCACAAAGTGCGCAGGAAGCATTATTTTCATTGTGCATCTCTAGATCTTCTTAAATTAGTGCTTGGTTTGAACTAATGCTAACATATATGGGGTACCTGGGGATACTTAACTGAGCATTTCCTGTTTTTCCAGTGTTTGAGTGTAGGGTTCTGAAATCTCATGATTTGGGGAGTGGTGGATGTGTCAGGGCAGAGACATTGTGGGAGTGTTGGGTGCATCAAGACACAGGTGTTGGTGGAGTGCTGGGTGCATCAGGGGCTGAGGCATGGGGAATGTGGATCCATTGGGGCAGAGGTGCTCTGGAGTGCAGGGTCCATCAGGGAGCAGAGGTGTTATTACTAAACCGTAATAAGTCACCAAGACCAGACGGTCTTTACCCAAGAGTTCTGAAGGAACTCAAATGTGAAATTGTGGTTCGGAACCTACCATTTAAGTCAGCTTCTGTACCAAATGACTGGAGGGTAGCTAATGTGACGCCAGTTTTTAAAAAAGGCTCCAGAGGTGATCCCGGCAACTATAGGCCAGTAAGCCTAACTTCAGTACTGGGCAAATTGGTTGAAACTATAGTAAAGAACAGAATTATCAGATACATAGATTAACATGATTGCTGGGGAAGAGTCAGCATGTTTTTTGTAAAGGGAATCATGCCCCACCAATCTCCTAGAATTCTTTGAGGGGATCAACAAGCATGTGGACAAGGGGTATCCAGTGGATATAGTGTATTTTGACTTTTGGAAAACCTTTGACAAGGTCCCTCATCAAAGGCTCTTAAGCAAAATAAGCTGTCATGGAATCTGAGGGAAGGTCCTCCCATGGATCAGTAACTGGTTAAAAGATAGGAAACAAAGGGTAGGTATAAATGGTCAGTTTTCAGAATGGAGAGAGATAAATAGTGGTGTCTCCCAGGGGTCTGTACTGGGACCAGTGCTGTTCAACATATTCATAAATTATCTGGAAAGAGGGGTAAACAGTGAGGTGGCAAAAATGATGATGATACAAAACTACTCAAGATAGTTAAGTCCAAAGCAGACTGTGAAGAGTTACAAAGGGATCTCACAAAACTGGGTGACTGGCAATAAAATAGCAGATGAAATTCAGTGTTGATAAATGCAAAGTAGTGCACACTGGAAAACATAATCCCAACTATACATATAAAATAATGGGGTCTAAATTCACTGTTACCACTCAATAAAGTGATCTTGGAGTCAATGTGGATAGTTCTCTGAAAACATTCACTCAGTGTGCAGCGGCAGTCAAAAAAGCTAACAGAAGGTTGGGAATCATTAGGAAAGGGATAGATAATAAGACAGAAAATATCATATTGCATCTACATAAATCCATGGTACACCCACATCTTGAATACTGTGTGCAGATGTGGTCATCTAATCTCAAAAAAGGTATATTGGAATTGGAAAAGCTACAGAAAAAAGGCAACAAAAATGATTAAGGGTATGGAACAGCTTCCATATGAAGAGAGATTAATTAGACTGGGACTTTTCAGCTTGGAAAAGAGACAACTAAGGGGGAATATGATAGAGGTCTATAAAATCATGTCTGGTGTGGAGAAAGTAAATAAGGAAATGTTATTTACTCCTTCTCATAACACAAGAACTAGGGGTCACCAAATGAAATTAATAGGCAGCAGGTTTAAAACAAACAAAAGGAAGTATTTCTTCACACAATGCACAGTTAACCTGTGGAACCCTTTCCCAGAGGATGTTGTGAAGGCCAAGACTATAACAGGGTTCAAAAAAGAACTAGATAATTTCATTGAGGATAGGTCATGGCTATTAGCCAGGATGGGCAGGGTTGGTGTCCCTAGCCTCTGTTTGCCAGAAGCTGGGATTGGGAGACTGGAGATGAAATTCTTGATGATTACCTATTCTGTTCATTCACTCTGGAGCCCTGCCATTGGCCACTGTCAGAAAACAGGATACTGGGCTAGATGGACCTTTGGTCTGACCCAGTATGGCCATTCTTATGTGTGGGAGAATGAGGATGCATCAGAGCATATTTGCTGTGGGTGCTGAGTGCCTCAGGGGGCAGAGGCATGGGGAATGTGGGTGCATTGGGGCAGAGGTGCTGTTGAGTGCGGGGTGCATCAGGGAGCAGAGGTGTGGGGGAATGAGGGTGCATTGGGTTGTAGGTGCTGGGGGGGTTCTATGTTTGTCAGGGGGCAGAGACACAGGTGAATGCTGAATGCCTTAAGTGCAGTACAGGTGCAGAACAATGTCAAATTGAAGGAGGGGTATGAACAGAAGTGCGGGGCAGTGTGTGTGCTGGGAGGGCCTGCCCCCTATTGATCATATCCTTTGCCTTATGGTGAACCTTCTCCTTTATTTGCATTGCCATGGTAACCATAGCCTCAGACTATGCATCCTAACTGGCTCCATGCCTCTCCTGCTTCCCTCACTTCGGTGTTAATCTGTTTCTGATTGGCTGGCTCCCCATGTCCCTTGTAACCCCTGCCTGCCTATCTTTTGTCTAGGTGTTTTAATGTGATAGACTCAAAACGCTCAATCTGTTTATTTTAACAAAGATACACTTAAGGGGTGACTTGATTACAGTCTATAAGTACCTAGATGGGAACAAATATTTAATAAGGAGCTCTTCAATCTAGCCAAGAAAGGGATAACATGAGCCATCGGCTGGAAGTTGAAGCCAGATAACTTGAGTCTGGAAATAAGATGTAAATTTTTAACACTGAATTTAATTGATCATTGGAGCAATTTACCAATGGGCGTGGTGGATTATCTATCACTGACAATCTTTAAATCAAGATGGAATGTTTTTCTAAAAGGTGCGCTCTGGGGATTATATTGGGGAAGTTCTATGGCCTGAGTTATACAGGAGGTCAAACTAGATGATCACAGTAGTCCTTTCTAGTCTTGGAATATATGGATCTATTAAACCCACTTGGTTAGCCTGCTAATGTGCTCGATTACTCAGGTTTGGTCTGATTCATTGCTCCTTCCATTAATTGCTGTCTCCTAACCATGCTTCCACTTCACACTCAGCGCTGCTCCCCGCTGCATTGTCTCTATTCCTCCTCCTGTCCTCCCCACCTTCTTTACCTTTTCCTGTGTCCTCCTCTTCAATCCTCCTGCCCACCCAAAACCATATCTGACCTCCCCTTTCTCCTCTGCCCAACCCTATATGTATCTATTTCAAATTGCAAACTCCATTTTGATTGCAAAGCTAATCTACCTTCTCTTCTGTCTTTTTACCTCTGTTTTGGATTTAAATTTCATGGGTAATGCGCCTCAAGGCTTACAATGAAGGGTCATTAAATCTTGATGGTCCTCTACTCAAATGGAAGCACCTTGGATAAAAAGTTGGCTACTGCCCAGAAGAATCTGTTTACTTAGATGCGCTGGAAACTAAGCAATAGATCAGCTGGTGGGGGGTTCTGATCACTTGTTGAAAAGGCTGACCAGGAGTCACCTGACAAAGGGGACTGGAAGTTATAAAAGAAAGAGTCTTTCTGTGGGCATTTTGGATACAGAGCAGAAAGCTGGCTGCAGTGGAGGAAGGGGGAAGATGGATTCATGTCATGATTCAGAGGAGAAGCCATGTGCAGGACCGGGATCCTGGCCCCCTAGAGGAATCTGACCAAATCCCAAAGAATACTAAAGAATGATGAGGAAATCGAGGCAGAGGATGGCGTATAGGTGGGTTTTTTTTTTACCTAGATCTGTATTTTGCTTGTGCTATCTGAAGTACAGAGTAATTGTGTCAGAAACCTCTGCAAAGTTTGTGTTATATGATTGAACTATCACATGTCCCTGGAGAGTTAAACTGTAACCCAGACCGCCAACAGGGTTGAAGCTCTGCGAAAGAGTGTGCTTAAGCTACTGGCGTATCGGGGGTGGGGAGGTGAACTGGTGCTGGGGCCTACAGCAGCTGGATGATGAGATCCTGTTCCAAGAAGGGTTAGTAGACAGAGCCTGTGCCCAGAGAGTGTGTCAGACAGGCCAAAGAAAGAGCCAGTATGCTACTCACAGCTCACAGGTCCAGTGTGGTGAGATCCAAGCACAGTAACCTGGTTAGAGCCTAGAATGGGGAGCTTGACTTGGGCCGTGGCAGCCATATTCTCTGTTTCCAGACTCTGCTTGTCCCTCCTTAGCTTCATGTTCTTGCGTGGGAGACTAATGATTATATACACTGCTTTTGAAATAAGTGTTTTAGGGCCTAGTGGCATTCTGTGTCTAGCAGAGTATTATAGAGATGATGGGAAGAGTTATAGCTACATAAAAAGGTAAGCGCTTCCCTACCAGTGTATTAATCACTAGTGTGCAGAGCAGCAGTGGGGTGGAGGGGGTTATCTCATTCTGAGGGTCCCCCACCTGCAGCCGGAGGGCTAGGGGGAGGATTGGGAGAAAGCTTTTGGAATGATCCCCACAAAAACTTTTTTGCATCTCTCCTAAGCTCTGGTTAAATTCATTTGGGTACTAAGTCTTGAATTTGTGTCTCTTCTACATATGCACCATATGCAAAAGCTATATAGGGCAGGGGAGTGACATCACTGTGGTTCTTCACTGACTCCCCACACAAAAAGACTCCTGGAAACACCTGAGGAACAAAGACTGAACTGGGGGAAGTGCTGGACCCAGTCTAAAGGGATTTTTAGCCTGTGAATGGAACACCTGGGGATTCCAAGCTGTAAGCAAGTGCAACTTGCCCCTTAAGAATCTGCAGCCTGCTTGTATCATCATTTAGGGTGAAAATTTGCTATTCATGTCCGATCTATGTAGTATATTAAGCTTAGTTTGCTAGGTAATCTGCTTCGATCTGTTTTCTATCCTTTATAATCACTTAAAATCTATCTTTTGTTGTTAATAAACTTGTTTTTGCTTTGTCTAAAACCAGTGTGTGGGAGTCATAACTCGGGGGAGAAAGCTGTTGTATATTCCTCTCCACATTGAGGGAAGGGGCAAATTTCATGAGCTTACTCTGTGCAGCGCAAGATGGTATAGTTTTGGGTTTACATCCAGACGGGGGGCATGCCTGAGTAGCTGGGAAGTTTCCTAGCTGGAGCCTTCACATGCAGGGCTGATCACAGCATCTGCATGTAACTGCAGCTGGGTGTGTCCCTACCTGTATGTGTGCTGGTGAAAGTGCACGCTGGTCACAGCAGTACAGTGTAAAGGAAGCCCGGGCTGGTGGATCAAGGGGGCTCAGTGGTACCCCAGTTCCAGGTGGCACCCCAGGGGGAACCAGTCATGCAAATATCATTAGTGTAATAGGCAAGGAGATGCAAAGAAATTGTGAAAAAGTATTACAGAACTAAAACAAAATAACATTTTGTAAACTCTATAGTGTCTGTCTGTCCCTCTCCCCAGCCTGTCTCTCTGGGATTATGTGACTATTTGCTGAGTTTCCACTTTTACCTAACCCTGTATTTAAGCACAGTGGCTGCTACTCTCCGCATTTGGCACCTGATCTGTTGCTTTCACTATTTCTTTACCTGTGTAGCTGATTCTGTGTATCAGTCTGTCCCATCTGGAAAACTATTGGGATCCTGGTAGATGAAAGAAAGTGTAAATGAAGTAAATAATCATCACATGGTGGTGTTACTTTTATAATGGGTAGAGACAGTAGGGAGAGAGAGTGGAAAGATAAATGACAAAGTAAGATTGTAAGTAAAGGAAGCTTGCTTTAAATGAGCTAATGTCTTTGTCTCTGCCCCAATTTCCTTTGTTTCTCTTGCCCTCCCTTTGCCCTTCTGAGATTCATTGCCTGTCCCTTGAGCATCCCTTTCTTCAATTGCTGTGGCTGCTACTGTCAACCAGACTCTATGCCTGGCATAGGATCCCTTTTTCCCCCTTTGAGAATTTTACAGGCTGCACCGGCTTGTCTGACATGGCTTCCCAGCACAAAGACAGGTTTCCACAGGTAGGGTTGAATTTGATGAGGAGTTTAACTTCAGATTTCATTAGAGAAAAGAGCTATTTTTAAAAAGAAAAGTCAAATTATGTTTAGTTCCTCTTTTTCCAAACTCTAGTGGAAGAAGGAATTTGTGGAATTTAAGGATGGGCAATATGGCCCCCAAAAATATTGCCTCTTCCTCTTCTGGCTCCCCCCGCCTTGCCCTTCAGCCACCCCTAGAATTAAACTCAGACCACATTTCTGTGTGATCCCTTCTGCCCACATGTGCCATACTCTCTTCCATCATCTCCCATACACCACCACTTCTTATTGATGGGAACTCCTCATTACAATGCTGACTAAGCTTCCTAGTAGCCCTTAGGTGTGATGTTCTCCAGCAACTTGATGCCCCACTCTGCCATTCTGGAGCAGTGGGACCCTGTTGTATTAAGTTTGATGGAATAAATGGGTCCAAAGAATCAAAGGATTGAATATAACCCGGTTACTGTAGAACGCCTACATCATACAAATTCTGAGAGATTCTTGCTCAGGTGATTAACAATAATTTCATTTCATTTAGCCATTTTTGTTTCTATTCTTGCCAAGTGGAACGTCCAACCTTGGCTGATCTGTGGATCCTTAGACAAAGTGTCTTTCACAATATGAACCATTTTCTTATTGCCTTTACTTTCTAGGTGGATCCTTTTGGGGGATGAACAGAGGTGAATAGCTTTTCTAATCTATGAGGATCATGAGGAATTAATACTTAAAATAATTCTCTATGTCCCTTAGAGGGATGATAGGAGGAACCAAAGTCTCACATCCCAGGAGATCTTTGGGATTTAGCCAACGCCACTGGAGGTGATGATATCATCTGGGTCTCTCTCTGGGGTCCGGTCTCAGCGCAATTTCTTTTAGAATTAGTATGATGAAGGCCCAATGGTGTCACAGTAGATTCTGGGGTCCCAAACGACTGTCCCAGACGAGTGGTGGCCATGATGGTGAAGCTCACTCTTTCTGGTCCATCCATCTCCCAGTCAGCAATGGTTGTTAGCTTGCACACAGTCCTCCCCTCCCCCCGCCCCACAAGTCTTTTATAAGTATCCTAAAAAGGGGTGATAGGCAGGATATCCCATCCCCTTACTATTCTGTTCACCAGTTAAGCCTGTTGTCTGACACACCTAATTTCTGTCCTTCGATTTCCAGTTCCACACGTCTTTTGTTTACCATGATTAGGCATGATTTTAACACACTCCTTGAGTTATGTTAGTAGGCTTTTTTGTTTGAATTCTTTTATCTCCCTTTTGCACCATTTCCCATTAACATTTATTGTTATAGGTTACTGTGACATTTTGTAGATGTAAGCAGAGTCAGGATGAGCTCTACCCTGACATCTGGTGGTGAATTATGGCGAGTGTGGAAAAGAACTCCAGGGGCTGATCTTGTTTGCATAGGCACACCCACTCGCCTGGCATGAAACAACAGCAACTCAAAGTGGTTACTTTGGCTGGTGTGGGATCCCCAGTTTCTCTGTTATTGGGGCAGGAAGAATAAAGTTTTGTTACCCTGATTCTGTGAATCAAGGCCAGTGGAACTGTGTATGACAGAAGGACTGAGTGAGTCATTCACCATTACCTAAGTAGCATTTGCTTGTCAAGGGGCATGGGTTACAACCCCCAGTGAATGGAGAGAGGATGGGGACAGGTATTTGTACCTGATGGTATGGGCCCCCTCTCTGAGGGGTTGGAACACCAATTGCACTACCTCCTCTCTCCACTGTTGAATATCAGAGCTAACTTTGATTCCATTAGAAGTCTAGTTACAGACTGCTGAACTGAATTCACTTTGGACCAGTGGTGCACTAGCACTGGGGCTCCCCTACTATGAGCTGAAATCACAAAAGAGCTGAAATCACAAAAGAGCTGAAATCACTGAGGCGGTGTTAACTAGTGGGGGAGCCTGAAACTATAATGCTAAGCGGCTGGCGGAGCAGCTAGCAGAGTGGAGCCTTGTGGGACGGTTGGAGTGGAGCTGAGCGACTCACAGGTTGGTGAGCGGAGTGGCTGGAGGAGCAGCGAGCAGAGCAGAGCCTTGTGGGAGCGGCCCAAGGGACGGCCGGAGCGGAGCGGCGCAGCTCACAGATCGGTGAGCGGAGCGGAGCGGCACGGCTCACAGGTCGGTGAGCGGAGCGGCGCGGCTCACAGGTCGGTGAGCGGAGCGGAGCGGCGCGGCTCACAGGTCGGTGAGCGGAGCGGAGTGGCGCGGCTCACGGGTCGGGGAGCGGAGCGGGGCAGCTGCCAGAGCAGTTCGTGGGACGGCAGGAGTGGGACTGCGGGTGGAGTGGAGCAGTTCGTGGTGAAGGCTGCGGTGGAACCCCACGGAGAAGCAGCCGGTTGGCCTCGGATCACGTAAGGTGCCCCTTAACACCCCGCTCACCACCCCCCCCTTTTGAACTCTGGGGCTGCACTGATCAGGGACAGAGACTTTGGGGGGTTGTCGGACTTTTGGGACTTTGGTGATTCTTGGGTCGCTGGTTTCAAGAACCAACGGGAGAGGACACGGCCCAATTTGCTGGGGTGGGTCTTCGCTCATGGTTTGGTCTATGAACTCTAGTTGTGGTGTTTTTCCAATTTAATGCTGATGTCGTTTACCTCATGTTATTAAACATTTTCTGTTACACTCAGACTCCGTGCTTGCGAGAGGGGAAGTATTGCCTCTTAGAGGCACCCAGGGGGTGGTATGTAATTGTCCCAGGTCACTGGGTGGGGGCTCGAGCCGGTTTTGCATTGCGTTATTGAAGCGGAACCCCTAGATACAGAACCCGGCCCTTGTTGCTGCCAACTTAGATGGGCAGAAGGGTTACCGTATGAGATGGGCCACAACAGGGCAACTGGGCAGAACGAAGGTGCTGGACCAAAGCCGCCCTCCAACGTGGACAGCCAGCCCCCTGCAGCTAACCTACCCCCATGCAGCACATCTGAGAGTGAGTCTGAGGAGGAAGACACAACCATGGTGTATCCTGGGATGGAGACAAGATTTCAGTCTCGATCGGCTGAATCAAAAGAGAGCTCCTCTTCTTCCATCCTAAACCCCATGGCAGAAGTATTTAGGCCCATTCCTGACACCCCTGAGCCACTGGTGGGACCCCCATGTGATGANGGGAAGTATTGCCTCTTAGAGGCACCCAGGGGGTGGTATGTAATTGTCCCAGGTCACTGAGTGGGGGCTCGAGCCGGTTTTGCATTGCGTTATTGAAGCGGAATCCCTAGATACAGAACCCGGCCCTTGTTGCTGCCAACTTAGAAGGGTTACATAAACTTTTGTTTACTTTCCACAGTTGAGCTAACAGGGTAAATTTGTAGTCCCAATTAATTCAGCAGCCCACAGCAGCTCTTCCTGGGTTCCTCTGGAAAGCCAGAGGACTCAGGAACAACCTCTTTCAATGATCCATCAGCGATGGAAAGCAAGGCCAATTAAAAAAAATTAGTTGGGCTCAAGGGGAAGTGAGCATGGCCATAAACCCGGCCACTCAGGCAAAGGCTGATGCTTTCAAAGCCAAGTGCTAGCTCAGCGGAACAGAAGCCAGGAAATGCTCAAATCAAGGCCCTTCTTGACCAGGCTGAGATAGTAGCCACCCAAGCAACTGAAGCCCTCCTGCTTACCTGGGGCCCAGACGGCTACTGCCTGGAACACTGTGGATTGGGATTCAGCTGCCACTCAGGCTACTGGGCAACTACCATTGTGATTGAGGAGGAAACTTACCACCCCGGACATAAGGGGCAAGAACTCCACTGCCAGCTTGCATATTGTTGGTGAGGATTTATCTGTTGCCAACCAGGTAGGCCCAGAATCCAACACAAATACCAAATGAGATCCTCAAGGGTGCCACCAGAACTGGTGGCATTGACTCCTGAGTTACTGATGCTGCTGACTCCCCTGTGCTTCAGGTATCTCATTACCAACCAGCGGAGACCTGCCACAGAAGCCTTCCTTTGTCATCTATTAACTAAAACCATGGCCTGCTGCTGCCAGCCTCCCACCCTCTTCCAGTGTGTGCAAAACAATACCTAGATAGCCATGCCCCTACATGATGGCCCCTTCCCCCCAAACCCCCCCAGCATGCTCAATCCCACTTATGCCCCAGAGCTCCCATATACCCACTACACCTAACCAGCCTGCCCTGCCCCTCCACAGTGGCATCACCTCCCAATGCCCCCAGCCTACCAATTCCCATTAAAAGGTAGCCATCTCTCCAATACCCACATGCTCCCATATACCCTCCTTCCATCCAGCTACCCCAAACCTAACCATGCAGCTACTAAATTTTGGGTACTTAATTTAATTCTAATTTTGTTTGTATAAAAGAGTTTTTAAAAAATAGATATGTAAAAATAGCTATGCTCCTTGGTATATTAGTTTGTCTCTTATTGTATTTGTGCATCTTCCTGCAGGGAGGGAAAAATATACTTCTGACATGAGAACCCGGGTACTCGTAAGAGAGTACATGACAAAATGAAAAATTATTTAAGCTGGTACAATGGAAATAAAGAGTTTGGGGGATATCTAGGGGTGATGCTTTGGGAGTTCACCCAGACCACTAAGGGGTTCTGTCACCACCCTGTAACCCTGGATGCTTCAATCCTGCGCAGCTCTGGCTTATTGTCCTGACACCAGCAGCTTGTTTACAGCACACAAGTGTGTTTACTCCTTCCAGAGTGACACCAACAGCCTTACCAGTTTCAAGTCTTGCCAAAACCATCTCCTCTGCAGTGTCCAGTCCCTCTCACTGTAGCATTCACATTATCAAGTTTGCTGCTCATAGGCGGCGGGGTGAAGCTCAATGCGTCCCCCCCCCACCCATGGCACCAGTCAAGTGGGGGCTGACAACTCAGTTGGGGCCATGGGGGGGGGGGGTCTGACCAGAACTCTGAGCCCAGAGTCCCTCCTGCCCCCCCGGCCAGGGGCTGCAGCGGCAGACCTTTGAGCCCATCCCCCTGTTCTGCCCCCACTCCGCCTATTTCCCCCAAGGCCCCACCCTTCACTTGCTCCTTTCAGTCCTCCCCCCCTTTCCGTTGTAGCCCCAAGACTGGAGAAGCTCGGTGCCCCTGCCGTGGAGTGAGAGCTCCACTAGCCCCAGGGGGAGATTCTTCCAGGGGCCCCAAATTGGCTGGAGCCCGTGCAGTAATTTGCCACTGCCTCCCCCAGGCGGTGCGAGGTTTGGGGAGGCTTGGCCTCCCCCAGCCTCCATTACGTGCCGCCAATATTGCTGCTCCTTTAAAGAGACAGTACACAGCACCAGTCTGTTAGTTTGGCTGAGAATTTTACTCTTCAATTTGAAACACGGCACTGAGATAGTTGTGTAAGAAAACAAGATTAAGTTTATTAACAAAGAACAGACATTTAAATGATACTGAGTAGAAGGAATTGAGATAGAAATGGTTATAAACAAACAAAAGTAAAAGTAAAAATACTAAGATTAAAAATCTAAGGTTAAAACCTAATGACAATATCCCCAAAGTTTTATCTTTGTTTTCAAAGTCAGGAAGCCATTCTGGGGACTCAGCTTGCTGTGTCTATGAGGGAGCTGATGCCATGTTAATTTTTGCAGTCTCCTCCCCCGTGCTGAGACAGTTAAGTGGCTATCTCCCCCACTTGCTAGTTTGACAGCTTTGTTTATCTTTTATGTAAACGTACTCTCATTGTGTCTCTTTGTTCAAGTTACATTGGCGACACATTCAAGCTGGTGGGACCACATTCCTCAGTCTAGGGTGGGGTGACTTAAGCCCTATCTGGTAAACAAAGTTTAAGAACATATTTCCAGCACATATATCACTTGTATATACACCACACAATAATATTAATGTCCAGTGTGTTACTAGTTTGCATATGATACCTTACATGATACCTTTTAGATACAGTTTATGACAACGAGTTGGATACACAGAGTTGGCCAGATCAGCTGTGGCTTACTGTTAGATAATAGGGAACCCCTGGCTCTCTGGCACTGGGGTGCTTTTACGGTTGCAATAAGACTTACTGCTTCCAGATTTGGGCCTGCGTAGACTGCTTCCCATCAAATGTAGTTGCAGTAAGTCTTGGAGAATTTTCAAATAATCAGTATAGATTGTCACTGAATATCTGCTGAATCCAAAGCAAAATGAGATAAAAGAAAACTCTAGTGTCTGCAAGACAGTATACAATCCAAAGTTTGGGAGAAAAATTATGAAGGCAGATTCAAATTCAGATTTTAAAAGATTTCATATCACAAAAAAAGTTTTGCTTGAGACTTTAGTACCTATTGTAAATAAGAAAACAGTGTTAGAAAGAAGCCTTAACCAAAATAGGAACTGCTTTGAACTGAAATAGTTAAATGGTCAAAGGAAGTGATTCCAGGAATTGAAAATGACACTTTATACCATTTGTTTATGAACGGTATGTTATGAGCTGGGTGAAACCTTGTCATGAGTTAAAACCTCACGCAAACTGTATTTACCTCTAATGTTATGTCAAATATTGGCTATTTAATGAAACTGCAGTTGGGGTGGTGGTGATGGGGAAATAAATAGGAGAGTAACTAGATGACATGATATTAAGATTCAGTATTCATGACCTACTGGCAGTATAAATCACTGTCAAACAAACACAAATGGGTTCAAGACCACTGTGAACTCTTCTAAGTACTGGTTCTGGGTAAATAATCAGAAGGAAAATATGTTGATCCCTGGGATCTTATGAAGGTCATTTGACGATGCTTAAGATGAAATCTTGCCCCATTGAAGTAAATGGAATTTTAAGTACAAATTAATGTGATCTTTGCCTAAGTATTGTAAAGAATCTGCCTTTCTTAGAAAAAGCAACTCTTTCTGTAACCAAATATACACAAAAATCAAAGGGCAAAATCTGCTATAAACTCTGCTGCCTCAGCCAGGCCATTGATATCTACCAATATTTTTAATTACATACATAGAATCAAATCCATCCTTTATCTGTTGTTGAAATCTAGAAAAACGGTGCATTACAGTGCTAGATTAGGACTCGGAAGACTGGGGTACTGTTCCTGGAAATGTTACTAACCTGCTGTGGGACCTTGGTACAGACATTTCACCTTTCTGTGCCTGTTTCCCTCCTACCTTTAATTTATTTAGACTATAAACTTTTCAAGGCAGAGGCAGTCTTGTTACATATTTGTAGGGTGTCTACCATAACAGGGCCTCTAGGTGCTACTGGAATGCAAATAATAGTTGCACAGATGTGAGAGCAAAATTTGGCTCTTGCCGGTTTCAAGGTCATTACTGGGTGAAAGAACTGCTGCATAAAATATGACTGAGCCAATCAGCCTGTGGCTGTCTTGTTGGTTATATAACCCTACCATATAAAACACAGTAAAAATATTTGAGGTTTTCCCACCCAGTGTCGCTGAACTTCATCTGTGAAATGGTTGGTCTCACTGGACTGATTGACTATTACCATAGATTCACTTGAACTATTATAGACTTACAATAGTGCTTTTTATCAGCAAATTGCACATTTCCCTATAAAGGTTAATTAAGTTTTGTGACCCCCCGCCCCATAATCTAAGGAAGAATTATCCCCCATTTACTGATGGGGAAATTCAGGCACACAACAATAAAATGACTTCCCTCCTAAGGTCACAAAGCAAGTTTGTGGCAGAGCCAAGAAGAAAACCCAGAACGCCTGACTCCCAGTCTCCTGGCTCTCACCAGACCATGCATTTATGCCATAGAGCAAAATTTAACCATTTCCACAGCAGTAGCATGTGGGCTCTGAAACACAGGTAAGAAAGCATAGAATATTCCAGCCCACTTAATCTGAAAGCTTCCTATAAGTCTGTGGAAACACATAAAGCAGACAGGTCAATTTTATATTGATTGATGGCATTTTGGAATAAAAAGCTTTGATATATTCAATTTATATTTAAAACATATACACACACTGTTAAAATCTAACATTAAGAGCTTTTTCTTTTACATTTTCTTAAGGGTCAGCAAGAGACACTTTCATAGAATCATAGGACTGGAAAGGACCTTGAGAGGTCATCTAGTCCAGTCCACTGCATTCGTTGCAGGACTAAGTATTACCTAGACCATCTCTGACAGGTGTTTGTCTAACCTGCTCTTAAAAATCTCTAATGATGGAGATTCCACAACCTCCCTAGGCAATTTATTCCAGTGCTTAACCACCCTGACAGTTAGGAAGCTTTTCCTAATGTCCAGCCTAAACTGCCCTTGCTGCAATTTAAGCCAACTGTTTCTTGTCTTATCCTCAGAGATAAAGGAGAACAATGTTTCTCCCTCCTCCTTATAACAACCTTTTATATACTTGAAAACTGTTATCATGTCCCCTCTCAGTCTTCTCTTCTCCAGACTAAACAAATCCAGTTTTTTCAATCTTCGCTCATAGGTCATGTTTTCTAGACCTTTAATCATTTTTGTTGCTCTTCTCTTTCTACACAGCATGCCAGAATATTGGCTTAATAGCATTTATCTGTATGCACAAATTATCTGGTACTATGTATCTTTGCATAATATTTGCTTTATTTGCAACAAACTGAGTGAGGTGTCTTATTTTTCAAAGATTAAACAAGAATATTTTTAAAATTATTTGTACTTCAAAGTCCACTGTCTGTGCCTCAGAGTCCCATCCATAATATCGACTTAATTACACTTGCCCTCCTTTATAAAGCACTATGAATGGCAAGCACTATATTACCGTGTGTGTATATACACAATGAACTCTTTTATAGGGCCAAATTCTGCCCAAGAAACAATCAAAGAGAGCTGAAATCAGTGGGAGTTGTCTGCATGTGTCTGAGGGAAGAATTTGGCCAATAATTAAGGCGTTTATAATGAATCCTTCACTGTAATATCCAGTTACTACTGGAGTGATTTTCCTTTATACAACAGCTTCATTTTAAGCAGAGATTCACTAAAAGCAGCATTGAATAAATGCATCAACATTCTTCTAGATTCTCTGCCTACTTCACTGTGATTGGAGTTTCACTGTGTCTGAACTCATTGTAAGCAGAGATCTACTCTCTATTTTTCCCCTCTAGACAAAATTGGCTTTCACAGGCCTCTTTGATAGTTCCAACCACTGTTGGAAATCACCATTTATTCCTTCCCTTCCCATTCAATATCTCATTGAGAAGAAAGTTTGCAGAGGGGATACATGTTCAGGGCAGCATTTCAATGCCAGAAGTTTCTATTCTTATGGAGATTAGATGCAGGGGTCCACCACAATCTGATGAAGAAGGAAGAGCTGCAAGGTTACCCCCGCCACCCCCCAAGATTATATCTGAATTGATAAATTTTGCCTCGCTAGTGTTTTGCAGTTGCTAGGGCTTTTCTCGATACTGATCTTTCCATACTCTCCTTTACCTATATTGCTGTGTGGTTTATGTTAGACTGCAATGCTTCATTTTATTATTTAATTGTATATTATATCACTGTAAGTGTACACAGTGAAAATGTGCCAAACAAATTAATACTGTTCTCAAAGAGTTTACAAGCTAAGGGCCCTATCCTGAATTACAAAAGTAAATAGGAATTTTGCAAAATTGGACCTGTAAGGCATGAATTGTAGTCATACAACAACAGCAAACACAGAAGGTAAAACTCTGCTGTTTTACTCATGCAAGTAGCACAGTGAGAGTCTTTGGCTTTGGCCCAAAGTGTGTTTATAGTATCTCAGAGGAAGGGTATAGTTTCTACAAAATGGGCCAAATTCATCCCCTTTGTAACTTCACTGACTTCAGTTACAGCAGGATGAATTTGGCCCAGTGACTGTTAAAAACACTGCCTTCATATTTTCCTTAGGAACTCTCCTTTTCAAATGATGGAGTCTCAGCGTAGAGCTAGTGCTGTCGCTACAATGCACGTGCAAGTCCTGCACACTGGAAATCCTCAGCCTTTGTACAACAGGGTATGAACATGGTAAGCAGAGATCTACTCTCTATTTTCCCATGCATGCATCCGATGAAGTGGGCATTCATCCACAAAAGCTTATGCTCCAATACATCTGTTAGTCTTAAAGGCGCCACAGCACTCTGTAGCTTTTTAGGGTATGAGCATGGTATTCAGTCACTATGAATACATGCAACCAACTACTCATTCATTTTAAAGGAAAAGCAATTGCATCCATTCTCTGTAAGTATCTTATATATGCCTCAATGAGATATTTAAAATCTCACTCAAAATTCAGTTTTGGAACCATGCTGTATAGTGAATGTGTAATATACAATGTATGTATTCATGGCATACTGTGTGCATGCAGGTATACAGTGCACACATGGCAAAATGGTATATAATGGTGTATGGAGCACATATGGCATATGTACAGTTCATGAATGTATAGAGTTGTATGTAGACCAGAGTCCTAGTAGGCTGTGTGTGGATAAAGTGTGCATATTTCTTATGCTCAGCATATACGTGTTGCACAGAATGTTACATGCACATGTATTGTGCATGAGTGAGCAAGGTGTATGTATAGTAGATGGTATATAATGTATAACAATGCACATACAGTGGTGGGTATAACACTTGAACCTCCATGTTACATTTATTCCATGAGAAATTAGCTAAACTCCCCCCACGCTACCCCTAGGCAGCAGGAGCAGGTTTTAGGTTAGGAAACTGAAGGGAATGCTAGTGCTGAGGGTGCACAAGCACCACGGCTTGAAGTGGTTTCCACCATACACAGACAGGGTTTACAGTTGTGTTCAATGGCTTTCAGCACCCCCACTAAAAATTTTCCAACGCCACTAGCTGAAGCCACAAAAAGGGTGTGTAGGGAAGACAGATATTGGACCACTAAGGGACTGGCCAAGAGCAGGGGCCAGAAGGAAGGAGCAGTGAGGAATCAGGAGAGTGAACGCCTTAGAGGTCAGGAGTCACCTCAGGGGTGGGGGGCGACATGCAACTCGGGGGCAAGAATCTCTGCCTGTCCCCTGCCCAGGGAGAACGGGGCAAAGAGCACCCTACACAGGAGCAGCGCCGGGGAAGTGCAGCGGCTCGTCTCCATCCCAACTCTTAGCGCTGAAAGGCCAGAAGCATTTCGCTCCGACGCCCTAAGCTGCCCTGCTCTTCCCTCCGCTGAGCCTGCGCTCAGTCACAGCTGTTAGGTCGGAGAGCGGGCTGGTAAAGGAAAGTTCACTAGTGTCCCGCGGCCGGGGCCACACGAACCCGAAGCGCACGCCAGGTGCACAGCGACTGAGGCCGGTGCACGCTATGCATGTGGATAGGGTGCAGCCGCTGCCTGCATGCTGGGTTTGGAACATGCAGGCACAGGTGTAGCGGGAACCCAGACCGCTCGCGCCGCCGTGCACCCTCTTCCCGCCCCTCCCACCCCCAGGTCCGGCACGCGCGCCTCCAGGCCACGAGGCAGCGGCGCGCGCCCGAGCGGCGGGGAGGATTGAAGAAGCGGCGGCCTGTGCGCTGATTGGCTACCCTGAGCCGGGTTCCCCGCCCACCCTGTGTGCGAGCGCGAGAGTTGGAGGGGGCGGGGATTGGTTGCTAGGGGACTGACGTCAAAGAGTGTCGGGGACGGGAGCGGAGAGACACGGAAAAGGTCAAACTAAAGGCGAGCAGGAGAGGCGGCCGGAGTGGCGGGGGGCCCGGAGCGGGGCTCGAGCCGGCCGCCCCACGGCACTCGGGGCGTCCCCCGGCCAGACGGGCCGGGCCCGGCCCAGCCCCGCTCGCGGGAGGAGCCGGAGCCCCCATCCCGTCACAGGTAGGGGCGGGTTGAGAGCCCTGCACCACGGGCCGGCGGCTCGCGGGGGAGGGGGCAAGGGCCTGGCCTTGGGGCACGGCCCGGGGGGAGCAAGGATCGCTGCTTCCCTCCAGTACAGGGCACTGGGGCCAGGCGGGGTGGGCAGGGCGGGAGGGCTCCCCCTTCCCTCACATTGTCCTGGGGCCCCACACTGTGGGGTTCTCTGCTGGGGGGAGGGGAAAGACCTCTTTTCTCTTCCCCCCCCCCCAGTTGGTCCTGTGTTGGGGAAGGGGGTGGTGTGGGAAGGATCTCTCTCCCCTCCCCCCTCCCATTGGCTCTGTAGTGGGGAAGGGACCAGCCTGGGAAGGACCTTTCCCTTCCCCCCACCCATTTGCCCTGACTTGGGGAAGGGGGTGGAATGGGGAAAGACCTCTCTTCTCTCCCCTCCCCCCATTGGCCCTGTATTGTGGGGGAGGTAGCATGAGAAGAGCTGCTTTTTCCTCTCCTCCCCCCCACCCAGTTGGTCGGGGGGGGGGCGGCAGGGGAAGGACCGCTCTTCCCTTCCTCTCCCCACCTCTTTGCCCTTGCTCTGATGGCCCTATCAAAGTGGGGGTGGGCAGAATGAAGAAATGACTGCTCCATCTTCCTGAGAACTAGATTCTCAAGCGGGATGGGCTGTCCAATAGCGCTTTTCCTATTACCCAAAGAAACTGATGTTGGAAGTGGGAAGCTATGGCCCTGAAGGGCAAGATTGTGGGATGGGACATAAGCAGCATTCTCCACTCAAGGTGCCACTCATGGAGCCTTCAGGAAGCAGATGCTAGGGATAAATTGTAGTCTTCCCATAAATGAGGATTCTGGGGTAAAGGATCAAAATGCAGGATCTGTGGCACAAACCACGCACTTCAAAAGAGTGAGTTACCAGGACCATCAGCCGGCAGAAGAAGTAGTTGGTCCACACACTCTAACCCACAAGAGGGTTAGACCTGAGGCAAAACACTAGATTGCATGTGAAATCACAAACTGTAAGTATACAGGCAAACAAATATTGTTTAGAAAGGAGTGATAGGTCCTGTATTTAGGGCACTAGCCTGGGATTTAGGAGATCGGGGTTCAACTTCCTGCTCTGCCACAGAGTTCCTGTGTGACCTTGTACAAATCACATAGTCTCTCTGTGCCTCTGTTCCCCCTCTGTAAATTAGGGATAATATTTCTATACCCTGACATGTGAATGCGAATAAATATGTTAATGATTGACTTGCTTACCTACTCTGGTAATGGTAGATTACTTATTTGTACTGCAGTCATGCTTCCAGGAAATCTATGCTGAGTGACAAATTCTCATGTAGCGGATGGATTTGAAAAGAGACAACACTCCTGTTTAGTCCTAATCTGTTCCATTGCACTATTTGCAAGGTGCTATACTCGAGTATTTAAGGTACCACAACTTCAAGGTGAGAATAGCTTCCGTGTGGGCTTTTTGCTGTATTTGCGTAGAATAGAGTTAATCTTTGTTTCACGATTAGAGGAGCAGAGTGGGCATACTATTTTTTTTAAAAGTGCATCTATCTAAATAGGCACATGTCTGAAATGAGTGAGAAATGTCAACCTTTCTGTTATGAGAGAGAAGTACCCTGATGTACTTGATATGCTCAAGAACACATCTTTGCAATCAGTTTGCAACTTACCACAGTACAGTTTTTGTATTTGCCAGAGCATTGACTGAATGCCACCTGAGTCTGCCTGCCAGTACTTTTGCAGGAAAGTAATAAGGAAGGCTGATGACAGGAAGTTCCCAGACCTGGTAATGAAGTGTAAATAATATTTCAACTTCAAGGAACACTTTCACCTCTCAGCTGACTGATTTATGTAACTGGTGTGATATGTTGCTTTTTTAAAAAATTATCAAGCGGCTTAAAGTCTCCATAGAAACAAACTCAGCAGTTTCCTGGAGTGAATTTGACTAAAAAATTACTCTTAAAGTTTTTTACTATAATTCTGGTTTTCAGATTCCATTTGGCAAGCAGTTTTCCTTCTATTTCTGGCTTTTATGGAAAGGTGCAAGCATATGTACAGGGCAAAAAAGAGGATTTATTTGACAATATCTAGGCTTTCTCCAGTAATTTGAACTACAAAGCATCACTTTTAAAGTTTTTATATGTAATTGGTATAGTCTGTTTTAATGTTTAGACGTCCCCTCAGGGAAACTGCTAGATATGTGGAGGGTAAGGGGTGGACATGTCCAAAAGGGCACAGTGAAATTACAAAAAGAAAGGAGCCATTTCCCTTTCCTATAACAAAACAAGTTACATTTAATTTTACTCTTTAACATTCAGGAGTCCTGAAAATATAAAGAACCCAGTTTCATCACTACCCCAGGCATCTTTAATTTGTACAAGCAGCACTTAGTCAGCAGGTCACTCTAGGGTAGGATCTGATGAGAAAGTCAAATGAAAGAGTCCCATTCAATTACATCATGTAATGGCAGACAGCTAAAAAGTGACAATTTTTTTAAGTGCTTATATACAAATGCTAGAAGTCTAAATAATAAGATGGGTGAATTAAAGTGCCTCTTATTAAATGAGGATATTGATATACTAGGTATCGCAGAAACTTGATGGAATGAGGGTAATCAATGGGACACAATAAAACCAGGGTACACAATATATCAGAAGAACAGAACAGGTCATGCTGGGGGTGGAGTGGCACTATATGTGAAAGAAAGTGTAGAATCAAATGAAGTAAAGATCTTAAATGAACCAAACTGTACCACAGAATCTCTATGGATAGTAATTCCATGCTTGAATAATAAGAATATAGCAGTAGGGATATACTACCATCTGACCAGGATGGTGATAGTGACTGAAATGCTCAAGGAGATTAGAGAGGCTATAAAAATTAAAAAATACGGTAATAATGGGGGATTTCAGCTCTCCCCATGTTGATTGGGTACATGTCACCTCAGGATGGGATGCAGAGATGAAGTTTCTTGACATTTTAAATATTGGAGCAGCTAGTCCTGGAACCCACAAGAGGAGAGGCAATTCTTGATTTAGTCCCAAGTGGAGCACAGGATCTGGTCCAAGAGGTGAATATAGCTGGACCGCTTGGTAATAATGACCATAATATAATTAAATTTAACATCCCTGTGGTGGGGAAAACACCACAGGAGCCCAACACAGTAGCATTTAATTTCAGAAAGGGGGATACACAAAAATGAGGAAGTTAAAAAGAAATTAAAAGGTACAGTGCCAAAAGTGAAATCCCTGCAAGTTGCATGGAAACTTTTTAAAGACACCATAATAGAGGTTCAACTTAAATGTATATCCCCATTTAAAAAACATAGTAAGAGAACCAAAAAATAAGTACATCAGAAGCAGGAAGCCTGCTAAACAACCAGTGGGGCCACTGGACGATTGAGATGCTAAAGGAGCACTCAAGGATGATAAGGCCATTATAGATAAACTAAATGAATTCTTTGCATTGGTCTTCACAGCTGAGGATGTGAGAGAGATTCCCAAACCTGAGCCATTCTTTTTAGGTGACAAATCTGAGGAACTGTCCCAGACCGAGGTATCATTAGAGAGGTTTTGGAGCAAATTGATAAACTAAACAGTAATAAGTCACCAGGACCAGATGGTATTCACCCAAGAGTTCTGAAGGAACTCAAATGTGAAATTGCGAAACTACTAACTGGTTTGTAACCTATCATTTAAATCAGCGTCTTTACCAGATAGCTGGAGAATAGCTAACGTGACACCACTTTTTAAAAAGGGCTCCAGACGTGGGCCTCGCAGTTACAGGCCAGTATGCCTAACTTCAGTACCGGGGAAACTGGTTGAAACTATAGTAAAGAACAAAATTGTCAGACATAGATGAACATAATTTGTTGGGAAAGAGTCAACATTGTTTTTGGTGAGGCACAAGTTCCCTTTACAATCTACTAGAACTTTTTGAGGGAGTCAACGAGGATGTGGACAAGGGGGATCAAGTGGATATAGTGTACTTAGATTTTCAGAAAGCCTTTGACAGGGTCCCTCACCAAAGGCTCTTAAGCAAAGTAAGCTGTCATGGGATAAGAGGGAAGGTCCTCTCATGGATTGGTAACTGATTAAAGATAGGAAACAAATGGTCAATTTTCAGAATGGCGAGAAGCAAATAGTGTTGTCCCCCAGGGGTCTGTACTGGGGCCAGTGCTGTTCAACATATTCATAAATGATCTGGAAAAAGGGGTAAACAGTGAGGTGGCAACATTTGCTGATGGTACAAAACTACACAAGATAGCTAAGTCCGAAGCAAACCGAAGAGCTACAAAAGGATCTCACAAAACTGGGCGATTGGGCAACAATATGTCAGATGAAATTCAATGTTGATAAACGCAACATTGGAAAATATAATACGAACTATGCACATAAAATGAGGGGTCTAAATTAGCTGTTACCACTCAAGGAAGAGATCTTGGGATCGTTGTGGACTCAGTGTGCAGCAGCTGTCAAAAAACCCAACAATGTTGGGAATAATTAAGAAAGGGATAGATTATAAAACAGAAAATATCCTATTGCCTCTCTATAAATCCATGATACGCCCACATCTTGAATAATGCGTGCAGATGTGGTTGCCCCATCTCAAAAAAAAGATACATTGGAATTAGAAAAGGTTCAGAAAAGGGCAACAAAAATGATTAGGGATATGGAACGGTTTCCGTATGAGGAGAGATTAATAAGACTGGGACTTCTCAGCTTGGAAAAGATAGAGGTCTATAAAATCATGACTGGTGTGGAGAAAATAAATAAGGAAGTGATGTTTATTCCTCATAACACAAGAACTAGGGGTCACCAAATGAAATTAATAGGCAGCAGGTTTAAAACAAACAAAAGGAAGTATTTTTTTCACACAACTCACAATCAACCTGTGGAACTCCTTGCCAGAGGATGCTGTGAAGGCCAAAATTACAACAGTGTTCAAAAAAGAACTAGACAGGATACTGGGCTAGATGGACCTTTGGTCTGACCCAGTATGGCCGTTCTTATGTTCATTGATCTCAGCAGTTTTACAGAGGTCATATTTTTAACGTGGATAAATTAAACTTGAATCCTTTTCTCCATAAGTATTGAGCACAAATATGTGTTCCTGCCTACATACCTTTTTGCTTTGTTATTCTTTTTCTTTAGATGCTTACTGTAACCATTGTAAAGTTCCAAATCTCCATGGATTATATTCCTCAATTTAGTATCCTGATGTAGTTTATAACTTTTTTTTTCCTAAAAAAGGCTGTTTATCTTCAGAATCCTAATGAAACAATAAAATGGTGAGGTTTGTTACTCTTTAACAACTGTTCGCCATTGGATTGGAGAAACTTATATTATTTTTATCTTGGCATATGGAAAGCCAGTGCTGCCAAAACACATATGGGAGTGACATCAGCATTTCCTTGAGTCGTTTGTGTCTAATGGTTCCAGGTAGTGACTTGTGTGCTACTGGAATATTCATGTAAAAGTGTACTCTACATCACATCCTGCAATTCTCTCCTCTCTCACACACAACTTTTAGGCCTTGGAAATCTGTAGTAATAAGTTATTAGTCCTCTACTATGTCAAATGTCTACACGCAAATTTGCTACTAACATTCTAAGGGTATGCTCAAACGTTACACGGCTGGTTTAGATAAGTAACTTGGAGTACAACACAATTAGTTCTCCAGGTACTATCCAATAATGGACAATGCTCCTACATCACTTTACCTCCAGTGCTGGATGTGGAGATAGATCAGAAGTAGGCAAACTACGGTGGTCCGCGGGACCGTCCTGCCCGGCCTATGGGCTCCTGGCCGGGGTGGCTAGCCCCCGGCCCCTCCCCCCACTGTCCCCCGCAGCCACGCCGCCGCACGGGCAGTGCTCTGGGTGGCGTGGCTGCGCGCTCCTGCAGGGCAGCGCGGCAGCGTGTCTGGCTCCAGCTGGGCAGCGCCGTGGCCAGACATGCTGCTCTGAGCAGCTTGGTAAGGGGGCGGGGAGCGGGGGGTTGGATTAAGTGGCAGGGGGTCCCGGAAGGAAGTTCTTCTTCACACAGTGCACAGTCAACCCATGGAACTCCTTGCCTGAGGAGGTTGTGAAGGCTAGGACTATAACAGCATTTAAAGGATAACTAAATAAATTAATGGAGGTTAAGTCCATTAATGGCTTTTAGCCAGGATGGGTAAGGAATGGTGTCCCTAGCCTCTGTTTGTTAGAGGGTGGAGATGGATGGCAGGAGAGAGATCACTTGATCATTACCTGTTAAGTTCACTCCCTCTGGGACATCTGGCATTGGCCACTGTCGGCAGACAGGATATTGGGCTGGATGGACCTTTGGTCTGACCCAGTATAGCCATTCTTATGTTCTTATCTGGGCCCAAAAAGGAATTCTGCCTTTAAATAAACTGGTTCTGTGACCTTGTTCTATGGTCAGTGTTCAGTCATGCATAAGGGAGATACTATCTTCTTTTCATAGTTAAGGTTGAAACTAGTCTTCCATTATTAAATGCCTTTTTTAAAAAATCCTTCTGCTTCCCTGCTCACTAAATCTGTTTTCCTGAAACTTTACTGACAGGAAATTTGTCAGAATGTAATGTTTCTGGATATCTTTAAGTAAATTGGGCATGTTGTTTGGGAGATAAGAGTAAGAATGATTGATGAAGTAACTTTTTTTGTTATTTCCAAGCTGTTGTGGAGCTAACAGACACCAAGCTTATCTGTTGCTGTTGATGAGGGCATGTGCCTTTGGCTGGTTCTAGGGTGGGAATCGGCAGAATTATCTAATTATTTAAGTGTTTTTTTTCTCATACCTGATGAGGCTTGATAGGCATTTTAAAAAAAATCCACTGCTCTAGAAGAGGAATAGCATGTAAGGAACCATATGCAGAGGAGAGGGTATGTTTGGAGGGAGAGTGAGAAAGCGAATGCCATTTTGGGAAATGAACAGTAGTGCTAGTCTGGGAAGAAACAGAGGACCATTTAGTCTTTAAGGCTATGTCTATGCTACAGACCTTACAGTGGCACAACTATCTCTTGCTAGCATAATTAAACCATCCCCAACAAGCGGCATTAGCTATGTCATCAGGAGAGTCTCCTGCGGGTATAACACTGTCCACACCAGCACTTCTGCCGGTGAAACTTTTGTGAGTCAGGAATGTTTTCACACTCCTGACTGGCAAAAGTTTTACTGACAAAAGTGGTAGTGTAGACAAAAAAAATAGTTTCACGTATAAACTCACATTCTGTACTCCCTTCTTCACAACATATTTAGCTCCGTCTTCTTGTGTTGGGTGTGATAAGCAGGTTGGGTATCTGAAGAGGAGCAGGGTCCATCCTTGTGAAGTTCATAACCTAACAGGGCCGGAGCTTCCACTAAGCGGCAGGATTTGGGGGGTGGCATTTTGCTGCCCTCAGTGGAAATTCGGTGGCGGGGGGTCCTTCCGCTCCAGGTCTTCGGTGGAAATTCAGCGGCGCGTCCTTCACTTGCTCCGGGACCCGCCGCTGAAGTGCCCCGAAGATGAAGAGCGGAAGGACCCCCGCCGCCGAAGACCCCAGGTCCACTGAATGCTCAGAAGGGGAGCGCTGCCGCCTAGGGTGGCAAAAACCCTGGCACCGCTCCTGTAACCTAAGCAAGGACTCTTATAACTGAGCAATTCTGACACATTTTTAAAAAAACAGGGAAATGCCCGGGCAAAACACATAAATTGGGTTTAGGATTTTAAATGTCAACCATGATTAGAGGACTAAAACACTTGAGATCATTATTGTTTTTTCAAAATCCACAAATGTTTGTGTGGAAATTCAGAGTTACGGTTATACTTTTAAAAAAAAAAAAAAAAAAGAGAGAGAGAGAGAAAAGAAAACCTGGAAAATTCACATTGAAGGTCACCCAAACCATCACTGTGTCAGGGCCCGCAGAACTGAAAAGTAGGAGAAAATCCTGTCCTGAAATTACATACATCTTCAATACATCAGTGAATTCAAAAACCGAGAAGTGCTCTAATTGGATTGGCACTTTACTCTTGTTTGTTCACTACTGTCATTTTTATACAAATACAACAAACTTTGTATCTTCTTTAAGACAATATACAATTACCAAAAAAAGGTGGGTATTTACATTTAACTGTCCACTTTCAGAACCATTGTTTGGGACTGTTTCTCCAAATGTGCAAGAACTTTCAAGTGTGAAAGTGTTGCTGTAGTGTGAGATTTAGTAGCAATCCATAGCAATTGTATTTGTTATAAAACTCCCCCAAATACTGAGATATTTGCAGTCTTTGCTTCCTAATCTTTTTGTCTGATAATTTTTGTAATGTTTTTTTTTTGGGGGGGGGGGGGGGGGGGGGAATACAGTGCTTTTAATGTTTATAGATTCCAAGGCTAGAAGGAACCATTGTGATAATCTAGTCTGACCTCCTGTATAACACAGGCCATAGAATTTACCTGAAAAAATTGATAGAGCAGCATATATTTTTAGAAAAACATCCAATCTTGATTTAAAAATGGTCAGTGATGGAGAATCCACCATAACCCTTCATAAATTGTTCGATGGTTAATTACACTCATTGTTAAAAAATTTACACATATTTTAGCATGGAATTTCCCTGTATAAATCAGAAATACCAGATGGAGTTTTAAGTGACTGTCATGTACAATTTAGGAAATGAACATTTCAGATACTAATAAAAGGACCAGATTGGAAATACATAATGAACCGAAAAGTGTCCTTTTCAGCATATGTGAGATTTAGCTGTACCATTCTACCCTTGCTGAGAGGGGAGTGTTAAAATTCCTGTGCATCAGAGAACTGTTTACCCCTTTGCATATAGTTGGGATATATGTGTACTGTTGAAATAGAAAACTTAAATTTAAAACTATAAATTGATGCTTTGCCCTAAAGAAGCCTTAATATCAAATCTACTTACTGTCTTAAATATTTATTCTATATTTGTAAAAATCTCATGTGGCAAATTGTCCTCTCTGCAAGTAGAGTCAGTGTTGGGATCAATGATTGGAGTGCTCCAGGGATCAGTTTCACAACCAAGTTTGTTCACTGTATGTCTCAGTGACCTGGAAGAAGGAATGTGCAGTAAGGTGATAAAAATTTGTTCAGGAGATGACACAAATTCTGCTTTTGTCTGAGGCAGAAAGGGGGAGGAGTGGGCAGATGGCAGTCAGTACAAAAGGGGTGAGTAATCAAATTCTTAACTAGAAGCCTGAGCGAAATGTTTCGTGCATTCGAAGTACAAAACTAGCATATGAAAATGGAATGCATCTAAATACACATTTTATAAAATAGTCGGGCAGTAGAAACTTTGAGAACGTATGGAGGCAGAATGGCTGGAGCTGCATGAACTGAAAGGCAGGAAAATCCTAGTTGCCAGCCCCTATCATCACCCCAAGGGGGCACTTGTGGAGATAGGAACCTCCCAACCCCTCTGTGAGGCAAGAGCAGATGGAACCATCTGGACTGAGAGGCATTTTTTAAATCAAATCTTTAAATTACACAGACACAGTTATGTGTTTGGTGTGGTGCATCGTTTTTTTTTTTTTTATATATATCCATCTCAGTGGGGTGGGTAGGATGGAGTACAGGCCTGTAATCTGGGACATCGGTGTGAGAAGAGGTGCCCCAGCCACTCTGAATAATGCAATGGGGGAGAGGGTGGAAGGGCGCACTTTTTTTTTTTTTTTTTATTTAAATAAACTATTAAGACATGCACTTCTGAAACCTTGCTTGTATGTTGTCAGTCTACTTTTCTTTGCCTGTATTGTCCGATTAGATTGAAAGCTCTTTGGAGCAGGGGCTGTCTTAACAATATGCACATACAGTGCCTGGCCCAATTTCTGTGGCTCCTGGGCAGCACTAGAATACAAATGCTAAATGCAGAGAAGGTTCTGTGACTGGGCTGGGTGCAAATAACTTTGTGTCCTCTTAATACTTTAATATTAATTACTAGGGAGCCTAAATAAAGGCATGAAGTATAACAGGAGAAGTTATCCAAATTCTTTTTGGTCTAGAGCTCACACTAAAAAATTGGACATACTACTTTTAATATAAAAGGATATTGTACTAAGAGCAACCTGAATGACCCTGTTGATGCCATAGTTAACTTTTTTGAACAGTTATAAATTATAAGACAGGTCTATATTTCTGTAAAAGTGAAGGTTAGAAAGATATTAAAAGAAAACAAAATAGTCACAAGGAGTGTCCTACATACTATTGCTGCATGTTGAGGGCTCTTCTGAGGCATATTGAATCTTACAGGAAAAATAAAATTAAGGTGTACTTACTACAAGCTGTTTGAC
>NC_048299.1:268722575-268723056 GCF_013100865.1 Trachemys scripta elegans | reverse complement strand
GGGTGGGGGTGGGGTGTTTGTGCTCTGTTTGTTCCCTCTCTGGAGGGAGGGAGAGAGAGAGACCAAGCAGGTAAAACATCTCCTGAAACCATACCTGAAACGATTAATCTAAGATTATTAAAATTGTAGGTAAAGGGCAAGGAAATGCGTTAGATCAGTGGTTCCCAAACTTGTTCAACCACTTGTGCAGGGAAAGCCCCTGGTGGGCCCGGCCGGTTTACCTGCTGTGTCCGCAGGTTCAGCTGATCGCGGCTCCCAGTGGCCATGGTTCGCTGCTCCGGGACAACGGGAGCTGCTGGAAGTGGCGTGGGACGAGGAACGTACTGGCCGCCGCTTCCAGCAGCTCCCATTAGCCCGGAGCAGCGAACCACGGCCACTGGGAGCCGTGATCAGCTGAACCTTGCGGCCGCGGCAGGTAAACAAACCGGCCTGCTAGGGGCTTTCCCTACACAAGCAGCGTCCCAAGTTTGGGAAACACTGC
>NC_048299.1:268616722-268722511 GCF_013100865.1 Trachemys scripta elegans | reverse complement strand
CCCCAAGATTTGAAAGTATCTTCTTTCCTTATTGGTCCTTTTGGTCAGGTGCCAACCAGGTTATTTGAGCTTCTTAGCCCCTTACAGGTAAGGATTCAGTACAGCTGCTCAGGAGGGATTTTATGCTACCGTTAGCTGAATGTTTATGAGACCCACTCACCATTGATCTTTGGGAATCTCTAGAAAAGCAAAGCCCATTTTGACTGTAAAGAGCACACTGCACTGTTTTGCAGCACAAAATCTTCAGAGCAGGTGTTTAAAGAAGCCATGTGGTTCCCAACAGCTTCAGTTCCTTCTTTTCCATAGCTATGCTCCATGTCCAGAGGTGTGGTGCAGGCTCCATGCCCAGAGGAGTTTGTTTTTGTTACCAACATTTCCTATTTTTTGTTATTGGTAATAAAGTTGAGTGGCTTTTAGGTAGCTTTAAAGCTTTTACTTAGTTTTGGTGCCATTGCACAGCTACATTCCCATACTGGTACCTCTTTGCTTCTGGGATATTGTCTGAGCTGGAGGCAAAAGATCCGGAGAAACAGGGCACATTTAAGAGGTATGTTTGTGCCTCTCATTCTTCCTGGACTTAAACATACATGCCACCTGCCTGTTTGTGCTGTAATGCAGGCTATTTACTGAACAGAAGTTCAGCATATTGAATCTCTCTCTTGAATCCTTAAAGGGAAAATACATTGTTCCAGTCCTTCCTCCCGTTGGAAGCTTTGTAAGCCTGACTCTCTGACCCAACCCCAAATGACGTTCACACTTCCTTTCATGCACAAAATGGGATTTGATTTTCTCCACAGTGAGAAGATTGAAGCCTGCAGTACTAGGTCAGGCACCTTCATCTGGCTTTAGATCATTAAAACATTGGGGCTGCTCCGGCTCCACTGATGCTATCTGAGTTCTAGTCCCCTGCCTCTCTTGCAGCCTACCCTCCACCCCCCTTCCAAATCCTACAGAACATTCCAGGGAAATTTCAGAAGGTGAACATTCCAGAGCTTCATAGGATGTTGGTCCCTTTTCTGCTGGCTTTACAGGGGGAAAGCTATAGCCCTAAAATAGTGCTGTCCATGCTCAGAACCTGAATCGGCTATGAAGACATCAGGCTGATCTCTTTACCAAGGTGGCTTATGATATTTTGTTCATTTAAAATATGGGGCTCTCGTTTCCCCCTTCTTCTGACTTTTCATTAACCTCCATTAATTGAAAACTGTCTTCAATGTATCTAATCATTGCTATTATGACAACTAGCCACAATAGGGAAATGCTAATATTTTCTGAGGATAGGGGATCTTCGGCTTGAACATGGGCATCTCAGCCTGTACTGTTCTTTGACTTCAGAATCACAATTATAATTGGTTTTCATTTTTTGAATGCGGTGACAAATTGAATTGTCTTAACTCGCACACCAGGTGGCTAGGGAACTACTAAGCCTATTGCTCGGTTAAAAGGCAGTCTATGCCCAATAATAACTAACAGCAATGAAACCTCAGAAGGAGAAATTTAGCTGCTGGGAATATATGTATGCAGGCATCCCTTAGTTCTCACAGAACCTCAACTTTTAGTTGGCACGTTTTTAGTATAGGAGCCTGTTACAAAGTCAGAAGTAGTTCTAGTTGCTTTATCTTTTTAGACACTAAGGGATGGATTCCAGCCTGTATTAGCATATCTGATAACATCAGCTCTGGTGATTTTATCAAAACATTGCTTCTTACTACCAATCTGAATTTGATTATCAGACCTTTATTTACACAACTGGAGTTTTTATTGTGCTGTATCTTACCGTAAAGTCTACTTTAGAATAATAAAATAAAATCTTGCTTTGCCATATAAAACATTGAGGACTCTGTTAATCATTAATTCTTAACAGGTTATTCATTTTCAGTATAAAAGGGAGTGTTTTGAAGTGAGCTACTTTGTAGGAAAAAATAAACACAATTTTCTCTCATAGCTGGTACCAAAAGCACTAATGTGCTTTGGTATAAATTTGTGTAATAGATTTAGGCAGCTAGAATATCTTAATTTGGCCCCATCCATAAATAACTTTTAATGGTCATCACTGAATTGTTTATTTTCCTTCTTTGTCTTTGCCTGGCTTGCTTTTCTTCTTCGTCTTTGCCTGTGCATCCTCCTCTCTTAGAAAAGAACCCCATAAATACCTTTTGAGAATTTTTTTAAAATCTATACTGCCTTACTTTTTGTTTACTTATACCTGTCCAAAGCAGTTATAAAGGGCTACCAAATCATTTTATGCCCACTTTGCAACTTTGTTGGCTACCTATACCTGCGGTAAGCATTGGTGACTGAAACTGAACATCCTGTATAGATTTAAAGATATAAAACAGTATGCAAATATCAAGTATTATTACTAATAACCCTGAATTTTCTCAAACGATCATTGTTCTAAGTTTTAGAAATAATACTTCATTTCTCAAACTGCCTAATTTGGGTAGTACACTAGATATTAAACATATTGAAAGGACTAATGTGGGAAGGTGCTGCATAAGTCAACCTCTTGGTGGACTTCATTGATTCAGTTTGTTCTTATGCGTAGCATTGGTTATATTTTCACATATTTGCTGTTAAAGTTTACATTTTGAAAGTACTAGCATGTTGAAGTTTAATTACGAACAAAAACATGCCCAATGAAAATGTACGGAAACTGGTAAATGTTGGTTTACTGCCTTCTTCCAACTCCTCTCCCCACGTGGTAGGTTTGTAGTGGGGTTTTTTGTTTTGCTTTAAAACATTAAGGGCCCAGTTAAACTCTCATTGAAGTCAGTGGAAAGATTCCATTGGACTTGCATAGTAATTGAATCATGTCCTTATTTTTCTGTATATAAAACAATTGTTAAAAGACTTTTAAGGTTGCAAAGTGCAATTTAAAAGTTAGGAAATGCTAGGATTAAAGTTGCCCATCTAACCTTAATTCAGCCCCCTTGTGCATATGCATCATAATACAGTCTTTAATTATGTGGTCACATGCTATTTTTTTCCACAGGACCCTTGCCTCATTCAGTGCACAAGGTGTGGAGGGTGCTCTCTGAATGGTTACCTATTCAGTAACTTCCTTGTTTAGTGTGGGGATGAAGGGGCCCTATGTCTCTTTTATTATGTATCATCTAAAGCCTAAAGTGAATATAGATTAATTTCTTCATGGGCTTTTTTTATGACACTGTGTATTGTAGCATTTGAGTGCTTTGTAAACATAAGTGAGTTTTACGTCACAGGATACTCTGATGTAAAGTGGAATTATTATTCTGTTTTATGGATCAGGAACTGAAGTGTAAAGATTGAGGCCAAAATTGACAGAAGTGTCTGTTAATTTTGGATGCCTTATTTGAGACTTTGAGTTACTAGAGAGGATTCTTTCCCAAGTGTCTGGCTGTTGGACCCTGAGCATTTTGGCAAGACCCAACTGACTGCCATATTTGGGATTGGGAAGGAATTTTCCCCTGGGTCAGATTGGCAGAGACCCTGGGTTTTTTTTGCCTTCCTCAGCAGAGACACTGGGTTTTTTTGCCTTCCTCAGCAGTATGGGGTATGGGTCACATGGAGGTTTAACCTCGTGTAAATGGTGGATTCTCATTAACTTGAAGTCTTTAAATCCTGATTTGAGGACTTCATTAGCTCAGCCAGACGTTATGGATCTAGCACAGAAGTGGGTGGGCGAGGTTCTATGGTCTGCAATGTGCAGGAGGTCAGACTAGATCAAGGGTGGGCAAACTATGGCCTGGGGGCCATATCCGTCCCTCCAGACATTTTGATCTGGCCCTTGAGCTCCTTCCAGGGAGCGGGGTCTGGGGCTTGCCCTGCTCTGTGCAGCTCCTGGAAGCAGCGGCATGTCCCTCCTCTGGCTCCTACACGTAGGGGCAGCCAGGGGGTTCACGGCCAATGGGAGCTACAGGGGTGGCGCCTGCGGACGGGGCAGCGCACAGAGCCGCCTGGCTGGTGCCTCCATCCATAGGAGCTGGATGTGGAATATGCTGCTGCTGCTTCTGGGAGCTGATTGAGGTAAGCAGGGCTTTGGAACTGTGCTCCAGCTCCAGGCAAAAACCTGCTGCTCCGCACTCCAGCTCTGGGCTCTGTTCCAAAGCCCTGGAGGTAAGCATCGCTCGGAGCATGAACCCCTGACCCCCTCTCGTTCCCCAATCCCCAGCCCTGATATCCCTCCTGCCCTCGAACCCTTCGGTGCCAGCCCAGAGCACCCTCGTGCACCCCCAACACCTCATCTCCAGCCCCCAGAGCCCTCACCCCCAGCTGGAACCCCCAGCTGGAGCCCTCACCCCCTCCCACACTCCAACCCCCAATTTTGTGAACATTCATGGCCTGCCATACAATTTCCATACCCAGATGTGCCCCTCGGGCCAAAACATTTGCTCACCCCTGGACTAGATGATCATAATTGTCCCTTCTGGTCTTAAAGTCTATGAAGCTTTCTTTTTCTCTCTCTCTCTCTCTGGTTTGTTTGTTCTTTCCCTTACCCTCCAGAGCACATGCAAATGACATGGAATTCAGTGGAAGTTGCAAGTGTCCAGCACTGTTTAGAAAACCAGGCCCTTTACACAGCATTTGAAATTTTCCACACTGTTTTCAAAAGCATACATTTGGATCTGCACTAAGAGAGTTATTTCAAATCTGGTGACTCCCCCATCATTGTATAATAGAGAGGGAACACCAGGCCTAGCATGGTGGTAAGCTCTTTACTTGAGCACTCTAACATCCTTCTGCACTGCTTAGATTTTCTCTGTGCAGTTGGCAGACATGTTCTCAGAGTATTTTAATCTTCTGTGCAACTGGTATGGATGCCCTTTTGAGGACACTCTAGTAACCAACGATATTTTGGACCAGAGAGGACTTTTCTCTGTGGAAAAACCCATGTAAACTACATGTGTGGACTTTAAATCGTAAATAAAACTCTTCCAGCAGCCTAGCACTTCTGAATAAACCCCAGTAACAAACAAACATGTTTGGATGACATAAGAAAATAATAATAAGTAAATAATAAACCACATTTTCAGAGTGTCTTTGTAACTCACATTTGTCGTCTTGCTGTGTCACATCACACCTTAACAGTCAAGGTTTTATGCTTGGTATTGTGTTTGCTTTAAAAGTTGGGAAATAACAGGACTTCCCTTTCAAACTAAGACCTCAAACTGGAAAAGATATTTAAAGAAAAATGCCATCATTTTTCTAATTTGAATCCTCTCAATTGTAGCAAAAATAATGGTATTTCTCCTATAACATTGTAGTTAACATAATGCTAAAATGTACCCAGCAGCTGGCATTTGACATCTGGTAAGACAGAGTGAAATGGGTTATTTATATTTTGGTAGTAGCTTGGCACTCCAGTCAAGACCAGGATCTCCTCATTGTAGTTGCTATACAGACACATACAATCCCTGTCTGAAGAGTTCACAATGTAAGGCTCCAGTCCTGCAAAGCTGCTCAATGTGGGTGGACCTTTGTGCCCCTCCAGACCAGCTTGCAAGATCGGGGCCTACGGTGACCAGTAACCTACAAAGAAAGACACGTATACTGGGATTCTAATATTTCATTTTGTTACGATAGCTATATATGGTGGCAATATCTCCATTCTTCCCTTCTCCAGCCATTTAATAAATAGGTGATTTCTTATAGCTGTCATAGCAATTCAGGATTGCGTTTTAGTAGCACCTGCAGCACAAGTGCTGTCCAGACTCCTTTTCCTAATGGGTTACAATTTCACGGCTATTGCTCCTTTCCCACTGAGGCTCAGAACGTATTTTTTGATGCTTGAACTTGAATCCTGCTGACTTCATCCTGGACTCTGGTAAGCACGTCTCCCTCCTGTCAGAAGCAGTAGAATGTTTGTTTCTGAAACAGATTGTGTTAACTCCATAATCTGTTCTAGAATACTATGTTTGTCAACATAAAGTAACAGCAATTCAGAGCAATACATGCGTTTTGTAAATTCTTGCTTATGTAAATGACTAAAACTGTATGGCTGGTTGCTTTACTTGGTTGACTATGGGTTATGTGTGGGGAGGAGGGGGAATGCAGGGCTTTAGCAGACCAAGGGTGAAGTCGCCTCTGGCTCCAATTCAAGTAGCTGGAAAGATTTCCAGCCCAGGTTGGAAGGAGCAGTAGCAGTAGTTAGAGTAACACCGGATAGCTACAGATCTTGCTGTCTGTCTTACATGATAGCAACTGACAAGAGCAATCCATAACTGAAACTTGTACAGATCTGGCTTTGCTAATTTGAAATGTATACAGTTTTTGTTTTAAAACAGAGCTTTTTTAAAAAAGGAATTAAACCAAGTCACTTCTAACATCAGCAAAGCTCTGTAGTCAGGCTATGATAGCAAGTACCACATGTATACAGTGAATGGATCTTCTTACCTGTCAACTCTTCTTTTTAATTTTTTCTACCAGTAGGAGGAATATGGAAATTGAGTTTTATTATGAAAAATAAGTATATTTAGGCCTAAAGTCTATAGTCTGTTTTAAACATAGGGTTCTTTTGTATGTTGTTCTAGAATCAGGTTGTTGTTTCTTCCCCCCCTCTAGCAACATGCCTTGCATACTGTATATGCCATCAGTTTTCGTAGTTATGGTAGTTCACATGGCACAGAAACAGCATTTTTCTCTATGTGAATTATTCTGTTTATACACATCCAAGTCTTCTGAAAATACATGTTTCCATAGAAATGCTGGCATAAAATAGCAATAAACAGAAGAGTTGTACGTATGAATATTCCTTTGTGAAAGAGCAGTATGGGTAGTTTATAAGCCAATTTGCTTGTTTTTAGATTAATTATGGGCATGGGGGAATTCTGCAATTTATCTGAACTCAACAGGCTCAGGCATGGGGACTCTTATTTTCTCTTTAGTTTTATTTTTTTGGCATTGTTAAAATTTGAACACTCAAAAGGACTGTGTTTTAGCAGCTAGTATCAATAGGGAAGCCCTTCCAAAGAGTTTTATTTATTTGGGGAGGGGAAGGACTATGCTGCTCAATCACTAAAGGCTTATTCTTTCCAGAGGTGTCTGACTTCTTCAGTATAAAGACACAGGATGACTGTTTAAACAGGACCTTTGTCATCAATTTCAAAACACTGAAGGGGTTAATGAAATAGAAACTCTACTCTGACTTTATGTAGTTTGTAAAGCCGTCTGTCCTTTTAATAGAGATTGTGATGAGGACATCCACCTTTGTTAACAGTAATAATTCAAAGATTATGATGAGAATTTAAAGTAAAATGTCTGAGAGAGAATTGCTCCAGTTAAAGAATGCTCACTCTGTTCCAGTTCAGATTGTGGCTGTATAATTGCTTTAAAGTGATTAGCTAAATAGGAATCAATACTGAATATAACATCCTGTGTTCTAAATAGTGAAATGATTCAAATGTTGAAAAACTGGAAGATCTATGTGAGGCAAGACCAGTTTCTAATAAGGGAAGAAGCCACTTAAAAAGCTAAATACTGTATGCTAAGATTCTTTCCATATATTCAGATTTCACTGTTTTTTGTTGTTGTTTGTTTGTTTTTGTTTTGTTTTTTTAAAACACCCAATACATATTAAATGAGAATAATTGTCTTTATAGCTGTAACTTCATCTGGCAACTTGTAGTCTCTTCTTCCATTTACTGACTGTAAATTAGAAAATTGAGATAGTGATGGATTTTTTCAAAACAGACTTGTTGAAATGTTTTAGTTCTTTAAATAAAGATCCTGTGTGTCCTTGAGTATAGTTAAAAACAAAAAGATTATAGTGGTTAACATTTTAAAGTGAATGCAATGATTCTTTAGTTGGAAGTTCTTTGGGGTTTGCGCTGTTTTGAGGGAGTGTGTGTATGCAGTGCATAGTAGAATAGGCCCTTGTCTCTGATGGGCCCTCTAGGCAGTACAAGTAATAAAAAATCAGATTTTGTTGATCTTTGCAGAAGGAGGACAAGCTGTATTAAACCAGATACTGATGCTTCTCTGATGAGAGTGATTTGCATACTTTGAGCTACTTTCAGTGAAGTCAGTGGAAAACCCTATTTATTTTATTGGGATCTGGATCAGACCCAATATACACCTCTACCTCGATATAACGTGACCTGATATAACACGAATTCGGGTATAACGCGGTAAAGCTGTGCTCCGGTGGGGGGGACACTGTGCATTCCAATGGGTCAAAGCAAGTTCAATATAACACGGTTTCACCTATAACGCGGTAAGATTTTTTGGCTCCCGAGGACAGCGTTATATCGAGGTAGAGGTGTAGTTATTGTCTGGATGGCTTCTCCTATATAGGCATCTTGTGGTCTGTGTGTCTCTTGGGCAAGGATTTCACAGCAAGCCAGGCAGCTTTAGTTGTACTTCAGATTCATACTTCTCTGCTAGATTGCTGCAGCACTGCACTCCAGTCTGAGTCCAGTGCCTCTGAGAATAGCTTTACACTCATTGCTTAACCAAAATGGAGAACTTAAGGGTGAGAATTTTCACTCTTACGTTGCTGAGAAATCTAACTAAACTGGATTTCTAGTTATTAGAATGTGGTGTTCTCGTTTTAGGGCATCCCGTGTGCTGAATCACATTCCTTCCAGCTCCCTCTGGTTGTCAGTGGACAAGCCCAGCTTGACATTTTTCCATATCTTCCATCGACTTCCATCAGCAACACAACAAAGTACTCCTGCCCATACTGTCAGCATGCTAATGTTAGTGGACCATCCAGATATCTAGAATCATGCAGGAAAAGGTAAGTGTCAGAACCCTGTAGTCCTAACTTTTCCCAGGTTTGTGTGTGGCCTACTCCAGCCTACTTTACTGCACCTGCTGGTGATTCGATTCACAGTTGTACAGCAGAATGGTCTAGCGACTCATATCACCATCCAGACTGAGGACAATAAATATGAATGTAATGTGAGAAGTTGGTGACGGAGAAAAGTGTCCCAAATGTGGCCTGGTTCCAAAGCCCCTACAGCAGGTTCTGTTTGCACCCACTGCATTTTAAGGTAAGTGAAGTTTCCTGAAGACCGGTGCATTTGCTTACTTCTCCTAGTCTCACTATTCATGCCTTCTTTAGTGAGTCCCTCCATCTTTAGTGCTTATCGAGGGTCATGATCATCCCTCAAAGATACCTTTAATTTCCTTTTTTTTCATTTAAAGAAGCAGCTGTGGCAGTTGCCCATTTTAAGAGAAGAAGGGGAAGGCTGAGGGTACAAATCAGAGGAAACCAAAGAATCTTCAATATAGAGTGGAGATACCTCATTCAGTGGTCATAATGTCATCATTACCGTGGATTGTTATTTGGGATAACCCTTGATTCCGTCTTTCCAGGGTCCAACCAAATTAAACAATGTGCTTCTTCAGTCCTCCTCGTCCATCAGGAATGAAACATCCCCTTCCTTCTCCCACCCCCATACAGGAACTACAGGTGAATACCCAGAACTTGTGATGCCAGAAGCGATGCAGTGTCTTTCCATCCCTCTTGTTCCTGTGGAACCATTCTCCCCACCCTTCCACCCACAATTTGGCAGGATGGAGCTCAGAGATGCCTATTTAAAATCAAAGGACAGCAGATATTCATTAGCTGGCTAATGTCCAGTATTTAAGCTTGAGGGAGAAATTAAATATTTCTTATAATGGAGGTATCCACTGGCCATCCCTGTATATTCAACTTTTCTTGATAAACCTAAGTAGATATTACACTGTTTAATTCTTATAATCTTACTGTCTGTAATATGGTTAATATTTCTGCTATGTTTATATAGTTTCAGCTTTAGGGAAACCCTTTTCTGGAGTCAGAGTACAATGCTTCAATATTCCAGCTGGAAGAACCTGAATTTAAAAACAAAATCTAAATATACACTGCTGTGAACTGGGCAGGCCTAAACCAGCACTGATATCCAGATAAATGGATGTCTCCACTCAGAGAAACAAAATTAGATATGGAAACTTAAAAAAACAGACTGTAGCTAAAGCATCACTTTGAATTTTAGAACTTTAAACTGGAGGATGGGAACCCTCTGCTTGAGTTGAGCTAATTTTTCATAAGGCTGATTCAGTATTTATTTCAGAGTAGCAGCCGTGTTAGTCTGTATCCGCAAAAAGAACAGGAGTACTTGTGGCACCTTAGAGACTAACACATTTATTAGAGCATAAGCTTTCGTGGACACAACTACGAAGTGGGCTGTAGTCCACGAAAGCTTATGCTCTAATAAATGTGTTAGTCTCTAAGGTGCCACAAGTACTCCTGTTCTTTTTGCGGATACAGACTAACACGGCTGCTACTCTGAAATAAATACTGAATCAGCCTTATGAAAAATTAGCTCAACTCAAGCAGAGGGTTCCCATCCTCCAGTTTAAAGTTCTAAAATTCAAAGTGATGCTTTAGCTACAGTCTGTTTTTTTAAGTTTCCATATCTAATTTTGTTTCTCTGAGTGGAGACATCCATTTATCTGGATATCAGTGCTGGTTTAGGCCTGCCCAGTTCACAGCAGTGTATATTTAGATTTTGTTTTTAAATTCAGGTTCNAAATGGGCTGTAGTCCACGAAAGCTTATGCTCTAATAAATGTGTTAGTCTCTAAGGTGCCACAAGTACTCCTGTTCTTTTTTCAGTATTTATTGTACGTTCATTATTATGGTAGATGGATATTTTTTGCACAGCTTTAAAACAGATGACCCTCAATTAACCTTTTCCCCACATCATGGATGTTTTTAGGTTCAGCAGTTCTCTCTCTTAATTTCAAGTCCACAAATATTGTATTGATGTTTCTCAGTGAGAATTAAAAGTGATCACAACTTGGGTTAGATTTCACCAACCTCTTTAAGTACCTGTAGATCTTTCCAGTTTACAATTAACAAATGCTGTAGAGAGAGAGTCTAACCGTTACTGACAGATTGGGACTACCCAGTGTAATTCATTTCTTTACTGAGAGAAATTAATTCCAAAACATTTGTAAACAGCATGATAACTTGCAAAGTTCACCTGTATCCGCATGATCTTTCCTAGTTTCCCTTGTAATAAACTTACTTAATGCCCCAATCCTGCCTTCTGCAATTGGATCCATCTGGACATACCCTGTGCATGCATAGAGCCCCCATTGACTTACTAGAATTAATATCCTGGGACCTCTGAGATAAGATGGATGGAGCAGAAATGCACAAATTGCAAAAGAGAGAAACACTTTAAAAGATGGAATCTCTTAAGGTATATCTCCAGCATTGTAAGGCTTTACTGTTTTTCAGGGGGAGGACAGATAGAGCCATGGCTTCACGCTCTCTCAAGTGCCAGATAACAGCTGAGCTGGCATGGAGGCGGATTTAATCTGCTGTACTAGATTACTTACTCCTCTTGTCCATTCCCCTTCTTCCCCCAAAGCAAGGAGTGAACCAGGGAGGGAGTGGATAAGACAGTAAGTATTTCTTCTCTGTTCTGGTCTTACTCAAGGCAGACTGTAAACTTATGCCCTTAGCCTAAATAAATGTACAAAGTTGCGCAGGTAAAGGATTGGCTGGATTGAAGCCCCTTTGAACATTTGGTCTCTATAAGGTGTCAGAAATCAGGGCCTGCAGCAGAACGCGTCTCAAGGCAACCTAATGAGTGCAGCTGGCCTGTAGTAGGCTGTCTAACTGGCTACACTGTCTGACTTGTTGGAAGAGTCAGCAGACCAGCTCTTAAGCCCAGCTGCAGTTCAGTGGCTGCTCAAAGCATTCACCCGTGGCTGTGATCGCTTCTGCCTCACCTCACTCCAAGTAATTCAACTTTGACTCGTGGCTCTGATTCCTGACTTCTGACTCCAGCTTTGGCCTCTGACTGCTATTCCTGGCTACCGACTCCTGCTCAACCACGTAGTGTGACTGCCTACGCCCCGGTCTCTGACATCAGGAACATAAGCTTTCTGTTGGATTACATAATTTTTTTTGCCTTCTATATCTGATCTTTAGTTCTGCTTAGTGTCAGTTCTAAAACCTTGTTTTCATCTAACAGCTGTTTCTCTGACAAATTGGTATTTTTGTTGTCTTCGGTCTTCATTTCAGTGATCATATCCTTAACTCCTAACTTCATTGTGTTCATAACTTCCTATTTATTCCTTTCCATGTGTTGTTAAAATACTAGACTTTTGTCTCACCCTCCTTTCTCCAGAGCAGACAATATTAGGTTCAGTAGATTCTTCTGGGACACTATGCTAGGAACAGATAGGCTCAGGGATGCAGGAACCTAAATGAATCCTTGATTGTTTACATTTTTATCTCTTCCAAACAGCTTATGACTCCTGGAATCTTTTTCTGGTTAAACATTTCAGTAACGTTCTTGGAACCTGCTAGTGTCCCCATGCTCAATAATTTGTCTCAAGTTGGAGTTGTATCCTTTATTTTTTCCCATACAAAATTGAGTAGTGCATGTATGCACTCTGTAGGCAAACCAAGGCCTCAGTCCAGGCAGTGAGCTGCTTGTGGTTATTGCTTGTGTGTGCGCGTACATGCATGCACACAGAAAAACTCATTGCAGGATGAGGGGCTAACAATGGTTTAGAAGGGGGAGCTAGGGTGCATGAACAAATAAAAAAAAATCATGCTGCATTTTCCTAATTATTATTATTTTTTTAATAGTACATGGACATGCCCTGCTGTATGCACGTGTAACAGTAGCATGCATATATCTGGAGCATTATATATTTAAACAATATGATCTAATGGACTAAGCACTGCACTAGAAGTCACAGCTCTAGCAGTCTGCTCCTGGTTCTGACAGATTATCAGACCTGGAGCAGGTCACTTAATTCCATTTTTGCAGGTCTGAGAAACTAAGACAGAAGTTAAGATACTAGTCTCAAAATTGTTTGTGCGATGTTTTGATGCAGTAAGGCACTTTTAAGTATTTATCTGTAAACCGCCTTAAAACGTGGGTGATGAATAAGTAATACTTAATGTCAAAGGCGCTTATTCTGTCTGAGGGCTAAGCCCATAACAAGTTTGAGGCTTTAAAAAGAAGCTGCAATTTGTTATCCAAGAGCAACTATAGTCTGAAAAATTTTAAGTGATGTGAATCACTAATTTTTCATGCTTGGATACGTCAAACAGCTTGATAGATTTTTATCAAACATTCCACACCAAACAAGTCATACTTAGGCTTGAGTTTCTTGTGCTTATTTCCAGACTAAGGGAATTTTTTTTTCCAAAAGTTGAAGTGCTGGTAAATAAGGGTTTATGCTAAAAAGTGCTTTTTCAACCATAACTGCAGCATCACAGTACAGTAATTGACTCAAGTTTAAGTACTTCAGTCATTTTTTGGAAGATAATTGACTATTTGCTTTGTGTTCCATGAAGTAATTGTTAATTATGAGAACATGGAAATTCTTAAAATTGGGAAAAGCCTACTAGTAGAACATAAGATGCTTATGGTTTTATTTATTTCTCTTCTCTACTTTTCATGCTTATTTCCTAGCCCCGCACACGGTTTGCACCCTCTCCTTTCTCTATAAAGTTACCTAGTTCTAGCAGTTCTTTAAGTTTTTTCCTGCCACAGCTCTTGCCATCTCTGGGCATTTGCTTGATCACCATAATTTCCTCTAAATTGTTTTAAGATTTTAACTTCTAGTGAGAATTTTTAAATGCTGCTAAAAGAGAGGAAAAAACCTTACTGAAGTTATACAAAATTACTGAAGCCTTTGCTTTTTACCAGTTTAATTTACTGCAATACATCATTTTCAAGGCCAGCTTTGTCCTTTTAAAAATAGGTGGACAGTAACTATTGTACCATATGGTAATGTTTCTCTCTTTTTTTTAAATATTCTGTTCCTTTTGTTTTTAGTCTAATATCTACTTTGCAGATGAACTTCAAGTACAATGTTTCAGAGTTTGTTTGTGCAAAACTCTCTTAACGTCTCTCCTGATCAGTAAGTTTGAGTCTCATTTTAGTTATAGTGCATGTTTGTCTTTCTGGGTTTTAGCAACCAGACTTCTCTGAAGTTTTTGTTTGCACAAGGCTTCTGTTGCTCAGCTATTTGACTCCTTTGAAAGACGTTGGCTGTTACAACAAAGTAATTAATTGACTCCCGTTGCAGTTATATCTGTGCGATGGCAGTTATCTTTCAAATCAATGGCTGGATATAGTAGTGATCATGCTTAACTCAGGAGTTTTTTTTAGTATAGAAAGTGATTTTTTTTTTTTTTTTCAAACATTTAACATGTATATGACAAATTAAGATCTCTTGCTGCACTAATAGATGACTTTAATGTTGACTGCGTTCACTTCAATCCTGCACAAACTCAGTGTTCAATATAACTCATACTGTGTTTAGGATTGGAATAAATTACAGGTCAGGATTGAGATTTATTGAAAAGAGCTGTATGAAGATGCTTTCACTTTGCTAGATATTACAGATATCTCTTTAAGTTGATGGTGCTGTTTTATCATGAATTAATCCAGAGTATTTGAAGTAGAATAAGACGTAGGCAGATAATCCTGTATTGCTCACTTGGGCCTGCCAAATGCATATTTCCTATCTCATAAGTAAAGTCAGTGCTTCCAGATACAGACTTCAGTAATTTTCTGTTGTAGTCTAGATAGACTGCAGGTTTTTTTCTTTACGTGGGGGAAAAGTGTCACCATTAAGCAATACTACATTTTTTTCCCCCCTCTTAACTCCTATCACAATGTTCACAAAACTCAGCAACAAAGACACAATTTAGCTTTCATGATGGTATTAGAATAGTGTCCCTACTTGTGATGTTATTGATCTTACAGGTCAACAGTCTCAAAATGGTAGAGCATAGCCACTGATGAAAGTTAGAACATGCTGCCTACTCATATTCAAAAAATAGAGCTGTTGTGGGGTAAGAAAAAAGTAAACGTGTGTCCAGCCTGAATTTTCACAAAGCTTTATATAACACTTACATATCATACTGGCGTGTAACTTTACTCAAAGACAGACAGTTCAGTTTGTTCCAAACACCATGCCATTGATTTTTTTTTTAAGTCAAACTCTCCCTTGAGATTGACCATTTTTTAATATGCTCCATAAATATTTTTAGTTGATGTTGAGTTTGATAAAATTGGCTGGTTATGTAATGGGGGGAGACTGTCATGTTCAGGAATGATGACTGAAAGGAACTTGTTTGTGGTGGCTGTTTTGAGATTTATCTTTGTGAGCTAAAAGAAAAAAGGTATGGGGGTGGAGAAATGGCCCTCTTCTGATAGATGACATTGTAATAACCTTCATTTGTTTCTTGAGAAATCAGTGTTACAGTAGAACATTGTAATAAATGGTTCACTGCAACTTAATGCTCAGCAGCCTAATTAGTCAAATACCATGTGCTTACCTCTGCATGAAATAACCCATTTCTTTCCAGTTTAAAATTGGAACTTTCGATTCTGGAGCAACCGAAGGAGCTTTTTGTTGTAAATGACCACTGGCTTTTTTTAACTCAAAAACAATGAAGGTCAACATGGTATCCATAGAGACTGCATGTAGTTTCCTCATTAATCCTGGTTTACCCCTGAAACAGCTAGAGTCATGTACTACTAAAATACTAATTCTCAATTTCAGACGGAGAGCTGTTTATGTAAACTGAATGTGGTTGGGTTTCAGTAACTGAGAGACCTTAAATGTGTCAGATACAAAGAATCTGAATGTGCAGAGGATGGGTGCTTATGCTTATTTGGTAGGTGCTTATGCTTAGAGCCCTGTGTTTTTTTGCAAATGCAAAATAATACGAAGTAAAACACAAAATGATTAAAATACACAACAAAAAACTCATCTCACAATGACTGCTCCTGTCCTGCGGGGCTGGGCCCAGCTCCCTGCTACAGGCATTTAAATCCTCTGCACAGGGTTGCAGCACTGCTTGGGTTTGTCCTGGCTGCTCTACTGTCACAATGGGATGGGGGAAGTGAGTGAGTGGTGCTGCAACCCTGTGTGGGACAGGAGTCACTGCTGAGAGATGCGTGTGGGATGGGCTTGCTCTGTCCCCCTTCCCTCCCCTCGTCACAGCACCTCTTTTCCCCTTGGGGGGCAACGATGAATGGAGGAAACCAAATATTTTATTCCCAAAAAATAAAGTGAAAAATTATGAAGAGAATTTCACGGGGCTGTACTTACGCTCCTTTTTTAGTTTGTATTTTGCTTGTCGGATTGTAGATCTATTTAGCTGTGTGACTGTCAATCATGCAGAATGAATATATGCCAGGCTTGTAAAATACTTTTCTTCAAAATTGTCTTCAGCAGGAGTATGTAATGTGAAGTATCTGAATTGGTTTTTATTGAGCACTGCTTCTAAAAGGGAAAACGTGATTCTAGACTAAATGCTAGACTTCATTTCGTAGTTCAGCATTAATAGATGGTAGGGCCCAATCACACTCACAAGTAAATGGCAAAACTCCCATTGAGTTTTACTGACTGCAGGATCTGGCCTGTCAGTCCTGATTCAACAATAGGTTGTGCATAGAAGGACTCCTGCACCAGCATGGAGCCCCATGGAAGTGCATTGGGCTCTGTGTGGGCACAGGAGTCTGCTTAGGTGCAATGCGTTGCAGGTGTCCGGCCTTAGTGACGAAGTAAAAATAGCACCTCCTTATTCAGTATAACTGCTCCCCATGTCCATTGTTTTTTATTTGCTTTGAAAACAGAATTGAATTTATACTCCTTCTAGTACTGGGGAATTCTTAAAGCTATGTCAGTTGGATTCAACACCCCATATCAACATTGTGCAGTCAAAGCTTAACTGAAAATCTTGATTTTACAGGTGGAGATGTAAAAAGTAAAAGGACCACTTGACCTTTCAAATCCCAGTTTCAGTTTGCAGGACAAGCAAATGGAAAAAGTCTTGACTTAAACCGAGCTGGATGCTGAGGTTAAATAATACCAAAAGCATGTCCTTTTTTGATAATGCTCTTCTTAATACAGCCACAATTTAAGTTTTCAGTTCTATCACTTTTTTTCTTAATGTGATTAGGAAAATAGTGCAAGTGTTTAAAGGAAGTTGCATTCTTTGGAGAGCTCTGGGGAATGAAGGAATCATGAAGTGAACACTTTAAAGTACACTTTAAAAATACTTGTGAACTAAAGAATTTTTAAATTGCAGATTTTGCTCCATAACTTAAATTTCAGATGTTTATTTTTGATGATTGTGATCAACAGCTGTGCTTTCTCTGCCTACATGAGCTTTCAGCAAATGAGGTGAAGTATGAGGTTGTAATTGGTGGAGCAATAAATCAGTACGGATGCCATGCAATGCCATTTTATAAACTATCTATTTTTTCTTTTGAAGGTGATTCCCATTGTTGTGTACTATTATACAGTATAATACCGTATTGTAGTCTGTTGTTGTAAACATCCCCGACTGGAAGCTGTAAGAGAAATTCTAGCTTTCAGTCAGATGTTTGCTGCATCCGGCTATTCATGGACAACATCAGAAGGAAAAGATTAGTTATAAATGTATGTAATGTTAAAACTAATTTATATATGATTGTGACTTTTGTCAGAATACATGGAGGAAAGAACATAAATCCTAGAAACAGTCTGTATTTTTAATTTTTTTAAAGTGGCTTTTACTATAAAGAATAAAAGTGGCATTTATATTTTGAAAAATGTAGAAATTGCTGTCTGTCCCAGAGGCTGTTTTAGTAATGTCCACTACCCACCCCAAACATAAGATAAATGTTGTCTTTGGCAAGTGCAGTGAATGTCTGAGTTCCTGCTCTTTTAAGCTTCCATGAAGCCTGTTTGCCACCATGTCTGCCAGTTTGCATGAAAAAATCCTAAAATGTGAAGTCCCTGGTTCTTAAAAAAAGGGGGGGGGAACCTTACCCCTCTCCAGCATCTTTATGCTGGTTAAAATGGCCAAAATGATACAAAGGGGTCCTAAAAGCCCTGATTCTGATGGAGAGAATTCTCTTGGTTCAGGCACTGTACACTTTCTGGAGAATCCAGTTTGAACTAGTATATGCAGGCCTCTCCAGGTGGTGGTACTTCTCCGGGGTGTTACAAGCTGAGTGAATTTGCTAATCAGCCCTCACTGTTTCCAGTTCTGGAGGCTCTGTGGTCACCTTATCCTATGGAATTGTATACAGTCCCTGGCCCACAATGATACATAAACTTAATACAGTTAAAGATATTGCAGGAAATTGCCATCTCTGTCACAGAGGTGGTCATTTGCAAAATTCCTAAAAAAAAAAAAAAAAAAAGGAGGAGACCAGCTTCTTTGTAATAACTAGATAGAGATGACACTCCTATCCATATCTGGAAAAGTGTTTTGCATTATCAGTTTGAATACACGAAAACTGCTGTTGACAAAGTAGGGAAGAGTAAGCTGGATTTTGGTCTGATAGTTGGTGTTCAGACCATTTTTTCACCTTGAGAAGCTTAAGAGCACCAGCAGAAGATGATGTCTTTTTAACTTTGTTGATTTTATGAAAGTGTTTGATAGTGTCACATGGAAGCCTTTTGGAAGATCCTGAGACATGGAATTCCAGCAAAGATTTTTAATTTGATGAAAGCTTTGTATGAAGAGTCTACTTGCTCCATCAGGAGAGAGTGGAGACACAATGATTTAAGATAGTTACTGGCATAAGACCAAGGTGGATGCTATCCCCACTTCTCCATTGTCATAGACTTTGTGATGAGAAGAGCAATGGCTGCTGCCGAGCACTCTGGTATTGTTTGGGCAAGAGAGAAGCTGGGAGGCTTGGGTTTCTGCAGATGACATAGTCGTACTACATACCAACTTGGATGGAATGAGAAGACTCTGAGTATAAAAGCAGAAGCTGCTGAAGTGGGACTTTGTATCAGTACATGGAAGACCAAGACCATGGAAACAGAAGAGAATGGTGTCAATGCTGGTGAACGTGTGATTGATGGAGAAGAGTACAAAGGAGCTGATGACTTTATTGTACTTCCAAGATCAATATGTGCTAATGGCCAAAGAAGTGAAGGCTAGGATTGGTAAAACCAGTGGATCATTTTCCAATTTTTCAAGCATCTGGAAGAGTAAAAAGCTACATCTGCACACTAAAGATTGTACAGCTGTTGTCCTGCCACCACTTTAATATGCATTGGAGGCATGGAATACAACAAGAAGCTCAATGCATTACACCATCGTTGTTTAAGAACCACCTGGGGAATTCATTGGAGTGATCGTGTAAACAACGTAGAAGTGTCATTTGCATGGGTCAGCAGGCTGCGGACTCAATAATTAGATGGCTGTGGTGCTTTGGCAGTGTTATCAGGCTACCAGATTGCAGAAACACAAGAGATTCCACCTGGAGGAAAGAAGGCGTGAACACAAAAATGACCTAGCTTAGGATAAGCGAAAGGATGCTGCTGTCAAGGAGATAGCTTACTATGGGGCAAGCATCTTGCTCTGTCTGGATAGTCAGCAGTAGAGGAAAAAATAGGTTGCCTCATATGCCACTAAGCACAGTAGATTCTAAGTAAGTCGAGGTGAAAGGTAGAACGTCTTACATGACATGTATTTTGATATTAGAGAGACCAGGTGAATGAGGTAATCAATATTTAAAAGTAAAGAACTCTCCTTTAAGCTTTTCCAAGCTTCCAGGTACATCAGCAAAAATCAGGAATCATTAAAATAACAATTTCAACAAACTCAGCTGGCCATCTATAAAAACTACTTTCCCACCTCTCCCATGGCTCTGGAGAAGGAGGTAGTATTTTGGGTTCCTGGGTGATTCTCTCCTTTTTCTTCCATTTACTTATGTGGATTCCTGACTTGAAAGGTTGGGAGGTGGGAGGGTCCTAAGTGTCTGAATCTGTTACCTGATTCTGGTACTTCTGCTTTTGTACTAGAACAATTTTTTGGCTAAACTTCTTCTTTAGCTCCCTGACCTTTTTTCACCGAGATTTGCCCTCTTTTGCTGCTAGCAAATGATATATATTTTATTTCCTGACACTTAAGAGCAGATCATTCATTCCAGTTTCTCTCATTTTTAATATTATGAGAGCATCACTTTCCCTCCCCTCAGCCTCTTTAGGTGTTCATAATAGATCTCAGACCTGCTTAATGTCTTTAGACTCTGTCAGTATTACAGAGCTTGTATGATATTTTTTAGTCACTATAATAAAATTCATAATGGTTTATTCATTGGAGCAAGGCCTGTTGGGATCTCGTTTAGCAGTGTTGGGAAATCCAGATTGCAGGCATTGGAAAATTCATGATTTGCTAAAATGCACTGAGTGATTAGATGTAGTAGACTGTCACATGGTTTTATTTCATTTCTCTTAGTTACTCACAGGTCTCTTGTATCTAGCCATTGGCATGAAACATGAACAATCTAATGAGTATACTAAATTGTTATTGATTAAATAGGCTTATTCATAGTACTTAATGTTTATTCAGAGCTTTACATCTTCAAAGTATTGTGCAAACATAATTAATGAACTTCATTGTAATGATTTATTTAAATGAATAGGATCTGTCCAGCTTGGTAGTTTATATGGATATATTGAAAAATCTTTTGAAGTAATTCGAGTCTGGGTTTAAGAAAAATAAATAAAGGACACAGTGGTAAGGTGGGCAATCGACTCCTTAGTTTGTTTTGTCCCTGAGTATTAAGAGATTCAGAACAGTCAGTTACTTAATTTTTCTATAATATTTGGGCTTACTGAGGTGAGTTGAAGGCAGGGTCAGCCTTACTCTGAAACTACGCATTTTCTCTTAAGAGCCTTCCTCATTTTTTATTTTTCTCTTGAACAAATATTCTGTGGCCAATGGCATCTTAGTCTTTCCAAATTTGAGGGGTTAATGGTATTTTTGGTAATTTTAGTTGATATGACACTTGTTTAAAGTAACTTTGTGAAATGTTTCTATGCATTAACAAATTTCATTGCAGCAAATACATCATACATGAAACAATAGTAAAGAATAAAATTATCAGACACATAGAAGAACATAAATTGGGCAAAAGTCAACATGGTTTCTCTAAAGGGAAATTAGTAAGACAATCTATTAGAGTTCTTTGAAGGGGTCAAAAAACATGTGGACAAGGGGGATCCAGTGGACGTAGTGTACTTAGATTTCCAGAAAGTCTTTGACAAGGTCCCTCACCAAAGGTCGTACATAAATTAAGTTGTCATGGGATAAAAGGGAAGGTCCTTTAATGGATTGAGAACTGGTTAAAAGACAGGGAACAAAGGGTAGGAATTAATGGTAAATTCTCAGAATGGAGAGGGGTAACTAGTGGTGTTCCCCAAGGGTCAGTCCTAGGACCAATCCTATTCAACTTATTCATAAATGATCTGGAGAAAGGGGTAAGCAGTGAGGTGACAAAGTTTGCAGATGATACTAAACTGCTCAAGATAGTTAAGAAGTTTGTGAAGAACTTCAAAAAGATCTCACAAAACTAAGTGATTGGGCAACAAAATGGCAAATGAAATTTAATGTGGATAAATGTACAGTAATGCACATTGGAAAAAATAACCCCAACTATACATAAAATATGATGGGGGGCTAATTTAGCTACAACAAATCAGGAAAAAGATCTTGGAATCATCGTGAATAGTTCTTTGAAGATGTCCACGCAGTGTGCAGAGGCGGTCAAAAAAGCAAACAGGATGTTAGGAATCATTAAAAAGGGGATAGAGAATAAGATGGAGAATATATTATTGCCCTTATATAAATTGATGGTACGCCCACATTTTGAATACTGCATACAGATGTGGTCTCCTCATCTCAAAAAAGATATACTGGCACTAGAAAAGGTTCAGAGAAGGGCAACTAAAATGATTAGGGGGTTGGAGAGGGTCCCATATGAGGAGAGATTAAAGAGGCTAGGACTTTTCAGCTTGGAAAAGAGGAGACTAAGGGGGGATATGATAGAGGTATATAAAATCATGAGTGATGTAGAGAAAGTAGATAAGGAAAAGTTATTTACTTATTCCCATAATACAAGAACTAGAGGTCACCAAATGAAATTAATAGGCAGCAGGTTAAAAACAAATAAAAGGAAGTTGTTCTTCACGCAGCGCACAGTCAACCTGTGGAACTCCTTTTTGGGGAGGTTGTGAAGGCTAGGACTATAACAGTGTTTAAAAGAGAACTGGATAAATGCATGGAGGTTAAGTCCATTAATGGCTATTAGCCATGATGGGTAAGGAATGGTGTCCCTAGCCTCTGTTTGTCAGAGGGTGGAGATGGATGGCAGGAGAGAGATCACTTGATCATTACCTGTTAGGTTCACTCCCTCTGGGGCACCTGGCATTGGCCACTGTCGGTAGACAGGCTACTGGGCTAGATGGACCTTTGGTCTGACCCAGTATGGCCATTCTTATGTTCTTTTACAAAACACATTGAAAACAAGCTATCAGTCTTTAAGTACTTTTTAACTATAAAATATTTTTAATATACTCTAACAAGTTTGGCCTGAAAAATTTCACGTTAAAGATGCACTGTGCCATATAAAGCATCAAAATCTGGTGTTTGGTCTTGTGAAGAACATTTAAAATACAAAATAATTTGTTTCCCCATTTGTTACTATTCTAAACAGTTGGAAAAATACGGGTAACTGGAAATGCTGACAGGCCTCTCACTAGAGCACTGTTACTATGGATTTGGATAAGGGCAATATTTTTAACAACTGTACTACGAAACACGTTTCCAGGGAGATTAGAGACCCCCAAACTCTGACTGTGTTGATCTGTGGCGAGGGGCCAAGCACTAGAAAGCTATGGGGCTTGAGAGGATGGAGGACCTTGAGCAAGCTGAGGCTCAGGTGAGTGATATGGCTGGCCTGTGGTCCCAGTATGTTTGATTACTTGCTTTGCTGACTGGATCTTGTTAGAATTTTGTGTGTGACCACAGCATATATGCAAGCAGTAATCTGTAACTGCCTAATGTATAGTGTGCACTAAATTCAAGTAAGAGCTAGGGGAAGAGGCAAATCAATAATAGTACAGCATTCCAGTGCAGAAACAGCTGGCCCAACTGTTAATTCTAGACTGTTGCGATGCACTCTCCATGGGGATACTTTTTAAAACCATTTGAAAACTTAAGCTGGTGTGGAATGCAGTGGCTTGCTCACTGAGTGGGGCATCTCACTGGAAGCATATGACGTCCAGTGCTCCAGGATCTGCACTGGTTGCTAGTTGGTCTTCAGGTGGAGTTGGAGTTGTTGGTTATGACCTGTAAAGCCTTACATGGCCTGGGATCAGCCTATCTAAGGGCTGGTCTACACGGGGGGGGGGATCGATCTAAGATACGCAATTTCAGCTACGCGAATAGCGTAGCTGAAGTCGAAGTATCATAGATCGAATTACCTGGGGTCCATACGGTGTGGGATTGACGGCCACGGCTCCCCCGTCGACTGCGCTACCGCTGCTCGCTCTGGTGGAGTTCCGGAGTCGACGGTGAGCGCGTTTGGGGATCGATATATCGCGTCTTAACGAGACGCGATATAGCGATCTCGGATAAATTGATTGCTACCTGCCGATACGGCGAGTAGTGAAGACGTACCCTAAGGGATTACCGCTCTCCGTGTGCTATACTGCCACTGCAGGAGTCAGCAAGGGTGCTTAAGCCGGATTCCCCCTTGTTTATAAAATAGAGGGGGTGGCTCACAGACTGTTCTCTAGGTCTGTGCAGCTTGCTCCTCTCTTCTCGTCCTCCTAATCAGAAATAGCCAAACTTTGGTGTCTTACTGGGCACGCTACAAAAGACACCTGTTTGAGAGAGGGTTTGGAGAAGTCTGAGGGTATGCTTCATGGATAGTGAAAGAAGTAGCTGGCTGGCTGAGTTGCTGTGGAACTGGTTGTTTTAATGCTGCTGAGACTTGATTTTATTGTATATAGTGTATATTTAACTGCTAAGGAACCTAGAACCTTGGATTGGGATGTCTATTTTCAGTCTAAAATAAATCATGTGCTGAAAGAGTAGTGACGTCAGTGCTCTCAGTTCCCATCCCCACATGGACTTGTCAGTTTCTCATTGCTGGACAGCTGAAACAGGGAGGAAGAAAACTACACAGGGTGTAGGGGGGAGAAAAGGAAGAATTGCATCAAAAAGGGAGATGTAATGAATGCGAGACCACTAATAGCAGAAGGAAATAAATTGGAATGAAGGAACAAGAGACATGACGAACACAGCAAGTTAATTTTTTATTAAATTTGGACACTACAATGTGACAAATACAAATTGATTCTATAGTGACAATGTTCTCTTGTGTAGTCCATAAAATTCTTTTAGAATTCCCTTCAGTTTACCAAAACTGCTTATGTATGTACCTTGAAAGCTTGCATCACAACAGAAGTTGGTCCAATAAAATGGATTCTCACCCACATTGTCTCTCTACTATGATGAGTCTGACATGGCTACCACAACACTGTGTATGTACATACCTGACAGAACAATTCTGATAAATTGAGTGAGGTTATGGGAGAACCTTGAGTTGCCCATAAAATGCTACCTAGGCCATTTCCAGGCCTGAGAGAGGGGGATTGTAATGTGGCAAAGAGGTCTGTCAGTTGGGACATAGAGTTAACTAGGCAGGTGCAGCTGAGCCAATTGTACCCCTTTTTGAGAGCTTTCATTCATTGTGGTCCCATAATTTTTCTATTTTTCTCACAAATATGGCATCCCCTTGTTTCAATTTTTGAAAACTAACTATATCAGAAATAATCATAAAACTGAGATTATAGAAAGCTATTGGGTATCTGTATGCTGATCGAGCTCAAAGGAACCTTGCTAGGTAAGTGTGGCAAGAGCATTCATCCCCAAGAGTTGTGAGGATCGCTTCTCCATTTCATGCTTGGACCCCTGTAGTCCACTGTGTGTGTATGACTTAACATCCAGATGTCAAACGTGCTTTCTAATTTCTTAAGGAGTAATAACCCTATTGGATGTGTATTCTGCGTTCCTTCAAGATGTAGTTGACTTAATGTACTGAAGTATGTGCATCCAAAAGTGCAGTAGTGTAGCTTGACTGCCAATGTAGTATTCATATTGTTACTGATTTTTAGTTCATGTAAACATCCTACACTCAGCTATAAAACATGGAACGGCTGGGAGGTGGATGTTTACTTCAACTGACTTGGAAAGGCAGCCTTCCTGAATAATCAAGTAACCTATTGGCAAGAAGAGACTATGCAGTGGTTTGATTCAATAATATTCAAATAAGTTCTTCTAAAATAATGAAACCCATAAAAGTATTTGTCATATAAAAGCCTTAGTATTGCAACTCAAATGTTATCTGCCTATATGGTTTGACATATACTAGTCAATTTTTTGGCAATAATTGCTGTTGTTTTGATTTTTTTTGTTTTTTTAAAAAACCATGCAAATAAAATTGAAGAAATCTGCCTCTATTGTGTTTGGAAAATAGTTGTAACTGAATGTAGTTATTATAAAGTAGATGAATAGAGGTTTAAGTAACTTAAAATATTGCCATTGTTGTGCATCTGGCCTGTGGGAGTATTCCTGTACTGTCTCTCTGAATTATTTATATACCTCTTATTTATTTATTAAATACTTAGTGTCTAAAGACTACAGCGAGGGTGGGTTCTGTTTGCACTGTTCAGAACCAAAAATGATGGTTCCTATCCCAAAGAGCTTACAGTCTGAGAAGAGAGAGCAAGACAAATAAGTGAGCTGGGAGTAGGGGAGACAGGTAACAAGTCTGATAGGGTGTGTGCAGTTCTGGGCCAGTTAGTAGTAGTATTCACAACTTGCCACTTACCCAATCATTGTCAGTTTCAAATATACAAGAAAAATGCAAATGAAAAAAGAATCTATTAGCTGTGATGAATTATTCAGATGTAACACATCCTTGTCAGCCTTTCCCCTCCCCACCCCCTTCCATAGAAACCTACATTTGATGGCAGTCAGTGAAATGTCTTGGGGTTTGAAAGGAAAGAGCAAGTGACTTCAGTTTTTTAAAATACAGGTTGTCCTTGGACTAACGACACAATTTATTCCTCAGAATTGCGTTGTAAGTCGAAACTGCTTTTTCCATAGGAATCAATGGTATGAAAGGGGGATTGGTTCCTGAACCAAGGTTTGATGCACTATTTTCACCACAATAACCCAGTTTTTGGTATTAAATGAATTATAGATGATTAATGTTGCAACATCAATGTATTTACTGTACACTGTATTTTGTAAACAGCATTCAAATAAACTTAAACTCGCATATGCTGCTCAGAATACTAGCAACACAGGCTCAGAAAGCCAGTGAGAACGGCACAGATGCTGAGCTTCAGCCAATCAGGGTTCAAGTTTTCTGATTGCTGAGCCTGGGCTCAGCCAATCAAAAGTGGCAACCCTAATTGGCAACATGCTAACCTGCTGCCTCAAAGCCAATCAGAAGCGACCCCTTACAGCTCCATACCAGTACAACACAACCAGGAAGTTATTTCAAGCAAACTTTATGCAAATCGAGCGTCGTGAGGGCGAAAGGGGCAGTCAATTTAAAAGCTTCAGAAATGGCATCCGACGTAAGTTGGGTGTTGTAAGTCTGAGGACTCCCTGTAATTAATACTTGGCATCATGGCAAGCCTTTTGGAAACGGATGACGGTTACTAAAAGCTGATTTGAAATATAGTTTCATAATTCAGCAGTGGGAGAATGAGAGCAAGATGTAACAAGAAGGAAAAAAATTAATAGGTATAAAATATTTTGAAGATGTTCAGACTGAAGGGGTGGGGCTGTTCTAATGTATAGGTAATTTTTTCCTAAAATGACACACGCAATACTAACATTTAAAACTTACATGCCACTAATATAGTGGTTCCTGTACTGTACACAAATACTTTGTGCAAGGATCACTGTTACATCTTTAGAAAGCTGTTAGGAGCCACCAACAACTTGTCACCCTAACAAACTTTCCACTATTTTATTTACTTGTTTATCCATACACAAGTCACACAGATATTGTGTAACATACCTTTATTGCTGAGGTATACGTTATCTCAGGGGACAGAGCATTAATTTAACTTTAATTTTAAAACCTCCATCTTTTAGGAAAGATCCATGACTAGGGCTCGTAGGTGCTACGGTGCTACAAATAAATTAACAGGAAGGTTTTATACATAACACTTTTCTTCCACCAGTATGAACCAGAAATAAGCAGGGCTACACAACAGGAAGAAAATGTAAAGAGAAGTTTATCTGATTCTTCTTGGAACGATATACACACTTTGAAGAGTCATAGTAAACACTTGCATTTGTTTAGAGTCTCATAATCTCCAATTAGCTTCCAAACTGGTTTGTTTAAAAAAAAAAAAAAAAATTCAGAAAAGCCTTTGTACAGATTTGCTGAGAACACTTGAATGCATTTTGTGCATGGGTTCACTCTGTGCGTGTGTAAAATAAACTCTATAACAAATACCTTATTTAATGTATAAATTCTGGCTTTTCCATAGTTTATATTTGAATTAAGTGTGTGCATTGACTACAGAAAACAAAGCAAACAAGTTTTCTAAATATATGGTAAACTAGTGAAATATCAAGAAGGCATATGAACTTCTTTGTTTGATGTCATGTTTGTTGTTTTAGCACATAGGACCCCCAGTCATGGACCAGAACCCCCTTGTGCTTAGCACTTTACAGGCAGAACAAAAAGACAGTCCCTGCCCCCAGAGAGTTTGCTTGTGTTACCAAGAAGTGAACAGTTTTCCTTTGCCTATATAGAATCATAGAAATGCAGGTCTTCCAGGGACGTCAAGTAGTCATCTAGTTCAGACCCCTCCTTCCCTCTACACTGATCTAGGATTAAGTATACCTAGACCTCATATATGTACTATGCATATATTGTGAACTAGTTTTCTTACATACAAGTCATAAAAGCTGTCTTATGCCATTAAGTTAAAAAAGAGACTTTAATTCATTACAAATTTTCCTTCCCGAAGCATAACTACATACTTAGATTAGATGTGTATATCTAAAAATCTATGGAAATAAATATTGTCATTTTTGAGCAAGCTAGTGTCTCTAGCTTGTTTCTCCCTTTCTGCTACCATCTGTTTAAAAGAGCTGCCCTTATGGTAGCTCTCACAGTGTCAGAGATGACACTATTTTGCTGAGTTGCTAATGTATCTTTGGCACCCCCAATTTGTTCCTGTCTTCAAAATGTCCTCCAAAGGCTGCAACACTCTGCAAACTCCAGCGAATGGGCTGGGTGATACAAGAGGTATTGGGATTGCTTATGCCTATCACATTGTTCCTTTGCTGGTTCTACAGAGATGCCTGCTCTTGAAACCTTGCTATCAAGACTCGTGCTCTGTTTCAGTTGTATATGAGCGGATGCTGTCACTACACGCTCACCGTCCTGGGTGCTTGTTGGCTTTGTTACCCAGCCAAGGAACTGTCATGACTCTTGGTGTGTTTTGGTTTTGATGGGCTATTTCAAAACTGTTACAAGGGTGTTAAATTGTGGTTTTGCCACTAACAGAATTCCTGTGTTAGCACTTAAATGTGGGGTGGGGGGAGTGATACTTTTCAGTAAATATTTGGCGATCACATTAATTTCACAATATTTGCTTCACAAGTCTTTAATTGTGCTTTTCATAGCACTTTAATTGAAAAAAATTTCTAATAGGTCTGAAGGGGCTTAAACTGCTGCATTTACAGGCAGTCCAGGGTCACAAAAGGTACTGGAGAGGGAGATATGCTTATTCAGAGCAGCATTGTTAAGTCTGTTGTCTAAGGTTCTGATTTAAAAAAAAAAAAATCCTTATTCAGAGCAGCACATAAGTGCCATTGACTTAAGTGGTACTTAAGTACATGTTCAAGTGCTGTCCTTGAATAGGGATCATTTCCTGAGTTAGGATCCTTAGACAATAAGCAGCAATTAACTTGAAAATGTAATTAAAGTGATGCTGTTTTGTTGTCAAGAAACCCCTGTTGGGTTGGCAGTAAGGTAAGGGGATGAGCCACTTGATAAATGACCAGAACCAGGTGTCTGAGGCCGTGCGACCTTTTTAGTGGCAGGCTAAACATGTTCTCTAATGTGTTTGGGGGAGAAGAAGATTTAATGGGAAAATGGGCACTGCCTCTGACGATGTTCTCACTTCGCTGTTTTTGCTAGCATTTCAAATCTAAAGGTACTCTGAATTGTAAACTTTGTCGCTGCTCTCCCTGCCAAAAACCCTGTTTTGAGTATAATAAAATAATCTAAGAATACAGTATTTGTTGTCTCATTCACCCACCCCTTCATCCAGATTTTTTTTAAAACCACTTTTCACATTTACTGGCAGATGTTTGTTCTACTTGCTTTCAATGGTGTACTTTAAAACTTAAATAATAAAGGATCAAAATCTGGATTTGTCCATGCATTCTCCATTGATTTGTGTGTGTTGTATATATTTTGGGTCTTTAAAATCTAAAAACACATAGTGTCTCTTTAGCACACTAGTTATTCACTATTTTCTTTAGGGTCCACATTGTGCTTCATTCTTTCCACACAGAAAAGAAGGCACACACAGAGCTCACAAAATAAAGATGAGTAAATAATGGGAAGGGATACAAAACACACGATTATGCTTGTTGCTGTCAGTCGAGTTTTACATAAGCATCATGGGATAGGTGGGTTTTCAGTCATATTGGTTTTAAAATTGATCAGAGCTCTTCAGCCAGAATGGTCTGGATATTGTGAGAAAACAGCACAGTGTAAGCTTGTTTTCAAAAGCACAACTTGGAAAAACACACAACGTTAATCTTTATTTTTTTTGTAATAGTTTTTCCTACAAAAATACCTGCATCATTGCCTTTTATGCATAATAAAAACCCAAGGTCTCTTTAAATAGCAACACTTTTGGCTTTAGTTGTAGGGTGTTTTTGTTTAAACCAAGGGCCTGACTAACACTACTTTAAAATTCTTACTTTTTCCACATGATTCTAAACTTGTTCCATTGTACCAGCACTCTGCATAAATTGTCTTCAGGGCTATCCCAGTCCTGACTTCAACTGTTGTTGAAAAGGCTTTTTAAAAAGCAGTGTAAAGGCACAAAATGCGCTCCCAGTGTTGCTGCTGCTAAAGTTGGTGACTACATTCTTTCTTGCAGTATCAGATTGTACTACATGCTTCTCAAGCAGTTGAAGATTGTCAGTGGCTGATATTCTGCCTGTACCTCATATACTGATTTGTATAGGAATAGGTATCCTAGGCTGGTTCAAAATCTGTAATGTGTCTGAGGGATGAAATGAGATTCAGTATAAAATTTTCTTACTGAAGTCATTGCTGGTAAAATAATAAATCACGTGGTTTTTACAAACTCTAGCAACTCCTATTTATTAAAAAATGCCCTGACAAATGCTGTCATTTAATTGACAATATTTTGCCTTTTTTGTTGCACCTTCAAGTAGAAGATCTCAACGCTTGTTTAAAAACACGCTTCAGTGGCTGAGCTAGGAAATAGTCATAGAGAACATATTTAACTCTTGTTGGCTCACAGCTGGAGTGGGCAGCTCCTTGCTGGATTGAGCCCACAGTAAGAACATTTATCAAAGGAGAGCTTAAAGTTAGGCTCCTAAATGGGTTGAATTTCAGAAGTTTTCTGTTACTTCAGTGGAATCCTGCAGGTGCTCAGAAACGGAAAGTCAGACAACTTATTTAAGTGACTAAAGTTAGGCACTTATTTTCAAATGTTCTTTCAGTGATGTGTGAGCTAAACTGTAAAAAGGCACTTTACTTCTGGAAGAAGTGTATCCACACTGGGAGTTACACAGATATAGTTATGCTGGTATATTTTTCCATGTAGACAAGCCTTTAGGCACTATCCTAGGCTAGGTCTACACTACCCGCCTGAATCGGCGGGTAGAAATCGACCTCTCGGGGATCGATTTATTGCGTCCCGTTGGGACGCGACAATCGATCCCCGAATCGGCGCTCTTACTCCACCAGCGGAGGTGGTAGTAAGCGCCGCCGACAGAAAGCCGCAGAAGTCGATTTTGCCGCCGTCCTCACAACGGGGTAAGTCGGCTGCGATACGTCGAATTCAGCTATGCTATTCACGTAGCTGAATTTGCGTATCTTAAATCGACTCCCCCCTGTAGTGTAGATGTACCCCTAGTTTGAAATTTTTAACTTATAGTTGCACAGTCACTGGCAGAGACATGATCAGAAATCCCCCCCCCCCCCCCCCTAATTCCAGTTCTCGCATCACTTTGCAAAGTTAGAACTTCTACAAGTAATGTATAAAGGTGACCTACAGTGTGCAGAAATGGAGAAAAACAAAGATTTGCCCATTGAAAAAGCTTAGAATTAATTCAGAGATCTATGGAAAGGCCCATATTGACCCCTGTGCAGAGCATGAACAATGTCAGCAGTGAAATCTTAAATCTATGAGAGGCACAACATAATACATGGTGATGTTAATGTAGTGAGAAGTATTAAAGGAGGATTGATGCCATGTCATTAACAAAACTCATGCATTTGAATTGCAGCAGTACCTTGTTTTCACGAGTTTTCTGTATAAAATTAACTTAATTGTATAGCATTTTAAAAAACTGCAGAGACACTTATGGGAGGAGAGCCAATAAAATGTGTGATTTGAATCTGAAGTGGAAAAGGCAACACTAACAATTATAACCTGAGGATGCTTTATTTGACTTCTTACTGATGTAGAGTGTTACTAGCTCCAATACCTCTCTGAACAGCATCAAGAGTAATGAGTGATGAAAGTGCCCTGTCAAGGTATCTTTTCATCACTTTATATTCACTGCTTAGTGCTAGATATCATGCAGAATTTTTTTTATAAATTCCAAGATGGATTTTTAGCCCCTTAGAGTAATAAAATCATTACTTCCATCCTCCCCACTTGCATACTGCTTTGATGTAAAATGCTTTCTAAATTTATGTTTATTAAATTGTAGCATTGAAGTATTTTGCTTTAAGGAAAAGAATCTAGCACAAGAAAAAAGTAGTGCATGAACTTTTCATGCAGAATGGAGGAAATGTAGTTCTGTCAGTTTGGATCAATCAACCTTTGATAGCATCTTTTTATCAGAGAAATAACTTCCTGTAAGCAATGTTTGTCTTAGAAATTGACCAGTTTAAGAAAGTTTAAAAAAAAAAAAGTATATTTCAATTCTTTAGGAAGATAAGGCTCACTTAAAATTGAAAAAAGAAGAACAGGAGTACTTGTGGCACCTTAGAGACTAACAAATTTATTAGAGCATAAGCTTTCGTGGACTACAGCCCACTTCTTCGGATGCATATAGAATGGAACATATAATGAGGAGATATATATACACACATACAGAGAGCATAAACAGGTGGGAGTTGTCTTACCAACTCTGAGAGGCCAATTAATTAAGAGGAAAAAAAAAAAAAAACTTTTGAAGTGATAATCAAGCTAGCCGAGTACAGACAGTGTGATAAGAAGTGTGAGAGTACTTAGTGAGTACCTGTTTATGCTCTCTGTATGTGTGTATATATATCTCCTCATTATATGTTCCATTCTATATGCATCCGAAGAAGTGGGCTGTAGTCCACGAAAGCTTATGCTCTAATAAATTTGTTAGTCTCTAAGGTGCCACAAGTACTCCTGTTCTTCTTTTTGCGGATACAGACTAACACGGCTGTTACTCTGAAACTTAAAATTGAAAAAAAGGGAGGGGGGCTGACTCAGTGAAGTGAACTCTGTCTGCAGTTAATATTGTGGGAAACTATGCTAAGAATTTCAAAGATTGATTAGATTAAATTAAATTAATGGAGATATCCTATCTCCTAGAACTTGAAGGGACCTTGAAAGGTCATCAAGTCCAGCCCCCTGCCTTCACTAGCAGGACCAAGTACTGATTTTGCCCCAGATCCCTAAGTGGCCCCCTCAAGGAGGGAACTCAGAACCCTGGGTTTAGCAGGCCAATGCTCAAACCACTGAGCTATCCCTCCCCTCCAAATGTGCAATCATTGAGTCCAGTGCATTTTATAAGACCCAAGATCAAGATAATTCTTCACTAAATCTCTCTAATTTCTGAATAAAACACTAGTTTCAGATTTGAAACTATCTACCAATCAGTGGAAAATTAACTTTTTGTATCTTATTTGTCTGATAGCAAATATCCAGCATTTACTACTGTAATTAACTTGTAAAAAGGAAGTGATTCTGTTCTTCAGTTTAACTTCATTTAAGCCTTTAAATAATGGCAGTGGGGCAAGTTACATAGCGTTAAGTGGGATTTCCTAAAAACAAGATCAGCTCGCTACTCTTTCCCTCCCTTCCCTGTCATCTCCCCCACACACACACACACTTCTCTTTTCAGGGTATAACAGTTTCTAAGAAGCTTCACTTTTGGTGAATAATCCATTAGATGCTATCGCTGGCTGCTTTGTAAACAAAATTGATGTCAAGTAACAAAGTGCTTATACTATCCTTTTTGCTGTATTTAAAAAAAAAAATAACAGTCCTTATCTTGAAGAGCTTGTTATCTGACAGAAAGAGGAGCTGGATTGTAACAGGAGGGAGCATTTAGGGAAAGTTAGCTACATGACTACCTTAATTTTGGTGTGATCTGTTATGCTTCAGAGAATTCTTTGTGTATTCATTTCATTTCCTTATTTCTCCCCTCCCCCTCCCCCGCACTCACTGTAGCAGATACAATCTTGCAAGCTTGACCCATTTCTATTGTCTTGCACAATATTTATCACAAGGTTTCTTAAGTCAAATTTCTGCTTAGCACAAATGGAACTAATAGAAACAGAAATTAGTCAAAATTAAAACCTTGAAAAACTAGATTTAAAAATAAATTTTGGACAGAGTAGATGTGCAATCTACATTTAAAATTCTAAAAATACAAAGGTGATGAATTACAAAAATTGAGACCTGCACTCTCAGGTGACTGAGTAGCTTCTCAGTATGACAACTCTCCCCTTTACTAATTTGTACTTTATAATCCAGAGCTCCCACTTTGGGTGTTGTATCTGTCTATGGCAGATAATTACATAGGGCCAATCACCATACCAACTAGATGTTAAAGCTATACATTTTAGAAAGTCAAAGTAGTTGATCTTCAGTCTTTACCTCTGTCACACAAATCTGGAATGTGCCCCCTGTTCCTCTGCAAAAAAACAAACAAAAAATGCTGGCCAAATGTTCGGTATCTGCTGTTAGCCTTTACCTTTTGGAGAATAAAGTGGCTTATGTTCAAGTTTTGGACCATTGAACCTTCCAGAGAGGTATGATGTCTAATTCAAATGGGGGTGCTTTTCAAAGTCCCACCATCAAAGGTCGAATCCAGCATTAACTCCCATTGACCTCACTGAGAACTGTCCATGAGCAGGGACTGCAGCATTGTGTCCATTAGGGCTGATCATGCATCGAGTGAAGCTGGAGTTTTTCTGTTTGCTTGAATGAGAGCAGTATTGGATGCAGAGTTGATATTTTCATTAAACTTGTGTATTTAAATTATTTTGGGGATGACATACAGTTGCACAGAGGCTGTTCCTATTTTCATAGATTTACATTAAATATATAGCATTCCCCCCCACACACCTCCCAAATAAAAAGAAACCTATATAGAACTCATACCACTGTTTACAGTAAACCTCTCTACAGAGGAAATGAGTGATATTTTACAAATCCTTACTATTAAGCACAAATGTAGTTTTCAGAAAGCTGAACAATTAGATTCAGCTCTATCCATGAGCGCTGCCTTATTCTCCTCTGCTCTTAGATAAACAAAACATAGTTGAGGTTAAAATTCTTTGAGTTTTATATAGCAAAGTTTGGGAACATTTAAATGAACGCAGTAGTAGTGTGGTATAAATGGTGGTTCTGCAACATTTCTGTACTGGGATGTCCCCTCAATGAGAGGGTTGGGGGTTGCGACCACCCTACATCTGTTCAAGAGCCCCATAGACTTGCAACCTCCAGCTTCAGAACTATCCCTCATCTGGGGAGAAGCATTCTGAGCAAGGCCATTTTGATCAGTGACATTTAGGAAGGGCAGCAGAGCTTCATTCAGCTAAGAAGGTCCTTTTGTTTGAGCTTAAATATGCACTTCACAATTGCCATGGGAAAGTCAACGAATCACTGTTGAAGAGCTGCCAATGTTGAGTCTCTCTCTCTCTCTCTTCATTTGAAGAGGCATGCAATGGTATGCTTATGTGATTAAAGATCACAACTTTTCAGCCTTATCAAATAACTTCTTTTTTCCTGTTCCACTGGACTCCTTTTTTCTGCCAAAGCTTCCCTGTGACTAAATGGTTTGTGGTGTGATAGACTACATTGTAGTAAGAATGCTGCTGTGTTTTTCCTGTGAGAGGTTGGATGCCATCAGTTGCAAATAAACAGTGATGCCAATCATATCCAGCTGTAAGAACTGATTGATGGACAGCATAAAAGATTCCCCCCTCCCCCAGTATCGTGTCCTGTCAGTGGACAGCAAAACAAGTTCTCATGTTCCCACTCATACTGAACAAATGTTAAAAGCTGGGCAGAAACACAGCTGTACTTTTATCCAGGTGCATTGAGAAATACTGGCTCTTGCAGACTCTTCTAAACAGCTGTTACTTAATGTTGGCAGCCATATCATGGATTTGTCAGCTGCCCACAACATCAGCGCGCAAACCTACTCTTAATTGAGTGGCAGCAGCAGATTCCCAACATAACAATAACGACATCCGAGACACGAGATGCAATAAATGTTTCCATAATGAGATGAGACTTGTCAGCATTCACTATTTAGAATGATCTAAAGTCCTGCTGTTCAAAGGTTTTCATGTTTATAGCATAGCCACTTAGTAAAACATTTTGAGTTTGTGAACCCATAAGCTTTCACTCGATGAGTTCAGGGGCATTCATTTGTAAAGATGGATACTTGCTGTCCAAATGACTTGGTACTCTGTCCTCCTAATGTACATCCAGAATCCTCTGCCAGCTACTGTGACAGTTCTTTAGAATCACTGCAGTAGCTGACACTCATTCTGGTGCGTGCTTTTGTCTGAGACCTTTGAAAGGAAAGTCAAGCTGCAAACAGTGGATCCACAGAAGGGAAAAAATAAGAATGGAAATGGGGTCATGACTGCCCTGCTGCTCCTCTCTGTAGATCAGTACAGGGAGCATGCTCTGTACTCCAGTTAGCTTTGCAGCAAAGCTGGAGAGCAAGAAGCAACTGTAGGCTGATCCGTGGTAGGGAGACGATGTTGGGCACCTACCTACAGCAAAATGGCAAATCCTGTGACAGTGGAAAATGCAAAATTCTTTGAGTTTCTATATATGTAGCTCCCACTCCCAGTACACATGCAACCTCTGCAAAGGAGTCCTGGAAGTTTTCTCTAGCAGTGTAGGGTTGCACATGCACACTTCATGCCCTCATGCTCCTAGAACATAAAGGGTGGTGCAACCCCTCTCACGCCTCCATTCTTTCTGGTTGCCCTTCAGCAGAAATGTAAACAAGTGAGTGTCTCACCTACATATCTAACTTAGGATAGTTTCTGTAAATATTAGTATCATTAGTATTTAGTTCTTTCAGTATTTTTATGTTTCAACCCATTTGGTGCAACAACAACAAAAGTTCTTGTATAGACATATTTTATTTACTTAGATGCCTGTTACTGGGACTATTCTGTTATGTCACAGCCTTGTTCTTCAATTTTTAAATCTTGTCTCTCATGTGGGTCTGTGATTTCCCCTCAAGGACAGACATGAGAAGTGTGATATTGTTTAGGAGAGAGCCATAGTCCCTCTAAAAGTGTGATATTTGCAAGACTTTCAAGAAATGCACTCAAAAGGAAAGAGTCTAGACATAAAATTTTCCTTATGGAAGAAGCGACTTGCTTGAGAGGGCAGGACAGATCAGCCCTCTTGGAGTCAAGCCACAGTGAATGTTCTGGAGACTAGGTAAGTCAGCCTGTGATCCAGAAGCTCAAAAAGACCTAATAAGTCCTTTGAAGACAGGGATCCCCAGCTGAAGGTACCATTGGAACAGTCAGATACTGCTGCTGTCTGAGGGAGAAAAGAACATTAACCCCTCCCACCCCCTCGGTTTCTTGGCACCAGTTGGTGTCCTCGGTGATGCACAGAAAGAACTCTGGGCAACAAACTCTGAAGGATGATAAGGAAGCTGTCAGCATCATTGTAGTCTACTCTTCCATTTCCACCCCTTTCCCCGTGCATCCAGATTGCTGGCTCTAAAAGCATCAACCTACTCTCAGTCTACACTGACAAGCATCTTGTTTTCTCCTCTCATGAGGAGATTACTGTAACCCCAGAGCTGGAGTCACCCCTGTTGGATGCATCTCTTCCTTCGTTAGTATTTTGTGTTAGAACATGGACCCAGGGTTCCAGTGATGAAAATCTCACTTTGCTATTCTGTTAACGATCAGGAAAAGCCTGCTATGCTCAAGCAAGTGATTGACCCTTCTGGGACACTCGCCCCTCTCGCCATTGGAGTGATTTTCATCATCTTCACCTGTTTCAAGCAGGAAACCATCTCCAGCACACAGACCCTGGCCCGCCCACCCCTTTCCAGGGAGAGTAGCCAGCATAAGCTCTCATCTCATACCACCTTTAGAGGTCCACCTCCAGATTCCTCTTTTCCTTCTGAGATGCTAGCACCCTGGTCCTCAATGTTTCACCCTTATGGCTACCAAGCCTGGTCATACTGGACCCCCTTGGTCTCACCATCCAGGGCACCAGTTTCCTCCTCCATTGAGATCTGGGTGTAGATCCTCTCGGAGATCTTTCAGAGCCTGCCCACCCTCCCCTAAAACAGACAAACTCAGAGATTCAGCAACCACTGATGGAAGAGATGGAGAAATTACATCAGTAGGAATCTTTCTTCCCCCCCCCCATCTCCCAAATGCTTTTCATTTTTTTCTCCAGAGGAGGCCATGATGTTATTGGTACTTACCACTATAGATGATAAGGCGTTTCAAGAGCTTTTAAGGAAGATGGTGGAAACACTAAAAATTCCTCTTGAATAGGCAGGAAAAGTCAAACTTTTTGACATTTTACAACCAGCTACTCAAAACAGAATGGCCCTAACCATTGATGAATGTATCATTGAACCTGCAAAGGACTTATAGACAACATCAGCTTCCATCTAAGCAATCTCCAAACAAGCTGGATCGTAAATATCAAATACTACCTCAAGGATTTTAATTCTTCTATACTCATCTGTCTCCATCATCTTTGGTCATCACTGTTGTTAATGAGAGATCCAAAGAAGCTCCAAGGTCCATACCAAGAAAAAAAATCCCCCAAACCTAGATCTATTTCTCTGCTTCCCTGTAGGTCAGGATTTCAAACTATCCTGGCCCAGTGCTAGGCCAAATACAGTTATATTCAGTGGGATAGAGGAGTGGACTTCATAGACAAAACTTCTGGTTTTAAGAGACAAATTTAAATCAATTTATACTGAGGGGCAACTGATTGCAGAATCTAAAGTAACATGCAAAGATGTTTTTGCTGATACAGGAGCAAGAGTGATGGCAAATGGAATTGTCATGAGAGGGCACTCAACTATCTGCATGTGGTCTGCCCAAGGAGGTTCACACAACAATTCAAGACTTTCCTTTTGATAATCAGGACTTGTTCATTACTCAAATGGATGACACCTTACATTCATTAAAGGATCCTAGGGCCACATTCAGATTCTTGGGCTTGTATACCTCAAAAGAAAACACTACAGGCCGCATGGTCCCACTAGGCAGAGACCTCAACTATCTGTCTTGGGCTATTTCTACCATAAAAGACCTTCTGATCAATTTAGACAAGGATCAGAATTTCATAAGACGTGGCTCTCTGCTTCATTCTCTGGCATCTTGAAGAGAAGCTATGCTCGAAAAAAGCAGTCTTGATGCCACAATCGAGGATACTATTCCAGCTAATGTGCATCTGTATCTCTCTCTCCCTCCCCCTCCGCCCTTTGGTTGTCGCCTTTCATTCTTCAAGGCTTGTGCTATAGTTACTGTGGTCCACTGGGTTCTTTAGTTCATCCAGGATGGTTATACCATTCAATTACAGGTTATCCCTCCTCCCACCTCATCCCTCTTCAGGGATCTCTCACAAAGCCATCATGTTACATGAGAAACTCTCTGATCCACATTGGGGAACAAAGTTGGTATCTTAAGAATTCACAGGAATAGGATTATATTCCCCCTATTTCCTTATTCCAAAAAAGAAGAAGGGAGGATGCAGACTCATTTTAAACCTCAGGCTCCTCAATGTATATGTTAATTAGATTGAGTTCCACATGGTGATCCTTATCTCTATTATACCCTCCCTGGATCCCATGGACTTGTTCAGTACCCTCAATTTATGGGATGCATACTTCCATGTGCTGATTCATGAAGCACACAACAAATTTCTACATTTCATAGCAGCAGGCAGTCATTATCAATTCAGATACTTCTCTTTTTCTTCTGCATGGCGCTTTGAGTTTTTAAAACTTACCTGTCAGTTGCTGCAGCTAATCTTCGCCATGTAAGGATGCATGTATATTCGTACTTAGATGATTGGTTAATTTGAGGGACATCAGCACAGCAGGTAAAACAGTCAGCGCACCTAATTTCACATTCAGATCTCATAATCTAAAGAAATCATACATAATTCCAATACAATCAATAGAATTCATTGGCGTGATCTTGGACTCCAGAGTAGTGAGAATCTTTCTCCCTCGAGAGATTCCAGAACATCTGTCAACTAGTATCACAAATTCAAGCTTGCCCTTAAAACTCAGTAAGGATTTATCTTCGGCTATTAAGACATGTAGCCTTGTGTACTTACATGATGCCTTTTCCAAGACTCAGCCTAAGAGCTCTACAGTCAGATCAAATGAGTACTTTGCCCAAGTATTCAGTTTCTTCAGTGGTGGCTATGGTGGTTGAATTCCAGCAACATGTGTCAGGAAAATACATTTAAAACACCAATCCCTGTCAAGACACTGATCTCTGATGCCTCCAGGAAGGGTTGGGTGGCTTACTCAGATCAGTTTCAGACTCTCAGTACTTGGTCAATAATGGACTTGGTGGACCTCATAAATGTCTTGGAGGTGAGGGCTGGCCGTTTAGCATGCAGCCTCCTTTCTCCAAATTCTAAAGGGTCAGTACAGGTATTAATAGGCAATTCTGCAGGCATGTATTACATGACAAACAAGGGGGAGCAAGATCAGATGTCCTTCATCAAAAAGCCATCCTGCTATGGGAATGCTGCACTTTGCATCAAGTCAATATTGTCACATTACATCTACCAGGAGAAGCCAATGCCCTGGTGGATGAGCTATGTATCCTCTCATGAGTGGAGATTAGAAGACATGGTCCTCCAGCTAGTCTTCCAGAAATGGGGATTTCCTCAGGTAGACCTTTTTGCCACTGAAGATGACAAGAAATCTGTAGGCATCTACGTGATCTTCTATCCATACATTTCCCAAACATTACTCACTGGTGGCAGTATCAAGAGCAGGAGCCCAGGTTGGCAAGGCAATTCTCCAGTCCTTATTCAGATCTCCTAGCTCTCACCTCCAGATCAACCAAACTGCTGGCTAATCACCCATGAGTGGGATCCACATGCACACAACCTCTCCAAGAATTGGTTACTATAACGTAAGTAACCATTCTTTCCATGGCTGCAGAATTGTTCAGTCTGCAGGGCCTTTATTTAAATGAATGGAGCAGTTCACATCTCTTAGGACTGTTGTTTCAGCCTGTGTGCAGTTTCAGACAGGCATCACAGCATTGGTTTATACTCTGTTCCCATTTTCAAGGTTATCTCTGCAACCATAAGGGCCTCCTGAAACCTGTTCCTGACCCTAGAGGGTGTGGCCAACAAGTTGAGAACCCTATTATAATGGATTTATTTGCAAAAGTTTATGATGGCTTCATTTTTATGAGGTGAGCAATGCAAGTCCTAATCAAAGGTCACTATCACTGACCCAGAGCTGACTATTGCCAACACTGAATATTGTTTAATCCAATTCTAAATGCCTGTTTTTACTTGTACCTGATTTAACAGCAACTAAGACACTTTTGTGGAAAATTTCTCTTTTTGTTTTATTTTAAATGGAAACTATTGCAAGCTGCTCAGTCATGCTGGAGGAGTTGGAGAAGAGCACAGAATGGAGAGGAGAGAGACAAAGGTGGAAAATCAGTGCAGTTTATCACATGGTTGCACAAATGAAGAAACTTACTTCACAGAGATGAGATAATTTCCTATCTTTGTAATTCTGTTTCTGTGAGGATAAAGCCATGAACTCTCACACTTGGGTTACATGACTCCACCATGAGTCACTCTAGGACATGCTCTGAGGTCTTAAGATTTCTTTTTAACTATTCAGGAACCTGTAAATGGGCTTTAATGGTCTGCCCTACTTCAGACGTTCCAGAAACTCCAGCCAGTTCCCTTCAAAAAGTGAGAAGCGAGAACTCCCTTGGCTTTGAATTGCACATAAAATAAACAAGCATTTTCCCATCACTCTCTCCCCCACGTAACAAAGGAGTCCAACATCCCCAAAGAGGTAATGGGTACTTGAGAAATGAGTGCCCATATGGCAGAAATGGAACCCGTTATCTCATTTACATCCCCAAATTGAGGACAGATGGTTGAGAGAGAATCCTGCACAAGGAGAAAGCAGAGGTACAAAGTAAGTCTGCACTTTCCCCAATGCAGGATTCTCTCTGATGGAGAGTAAGTAGTTGAGAGGATTGTCCCATGAACAATGTAAGAAGCACTGTAACAGGCCACTTCCAAATCCAAAAAGTTGTCAGAGGATCTCTCCCTCTCTTGCTTTTTCTTTAATTTAAAGGGAACTAAGATACTGTTGTTTGTATGAGGGTTAAATGCAACCAATTTGATGTATCTAGAAAACAAAACTGGAGAAGTCTGGCCTGCTGTAATAAGGAATAGGCTTTATTGAAACAAAGTGAAGCAGATTTCTTCCTAGAGACTAAATCCAAGCAGCAGTCCTTTATGAATGAAGCAAGGACCCTCATGCTGCTTTGCTAGGTGAAGACTTTTGATACAAGAGATACTGGTGAATAGGCATACAGCAGCCCCTCTCCCCAGCAGACAGAGTACACATTCCTCACAAGCATGTCTTTTCCTCAGTCATGAAGATGTCTGCTAAATGTCAAACAGTTTTAGCAATGATATTTCTACCAGAAGAAATCTGATCCACCCATCCCTCCCTGACCCAGAGACCACTCCTGAAGATCTAGCACAGATTGACTCATTCTGTGACAATGTTATCCATCCCTGACAGATAAGTTGTGATCACAAATGTGTTGTGGGACAGACCCCACTCTCCATCCTTCAAAGCTTCCTGACATGAGGCACAACCCAATGTCTCCATGCTTGGTATAGAATATGGAAACTTCATTGATCATCTGACTCAAGACCTCTTTTTGAGAAACCATGGGTAAGATTTTCAATCAGTGCTACTTGGGAGGCTAAGCCATTGACTTTCAATGAGATGTAGGCTTCTAAGTGGCTACATAAATTATGAAAATGGGATTGATGCTCCTAAATCAGACAAATGCTTTTTGGAAAGTTTTTTTTCTGTATGTCTGTGAAGGCTCTTAATGACTAGATCACTGTTGATATGTCTCCAAAAATTGAGCTGAATAGAGAAGATAACCTCTGGCAGTGTGTGGTCTGCATTTTCTTCATATATTTGAAACAAAACATTAAACAAATCAGCATTCCTAGCTGGTACTGGCACCCATCATAACCTTGGTATCTGGGTGCATTAGAAGTGTGCAGTCTGACCTTAAATTACCCCACATCTGACTGGTGAGCTCTAAAGTTTAGGGAAACTTGCTCCTACTGCTATATCAATGTCATGGTGACACTTGACGTTTAAAAATCCCCACAAAATTTTAATGTAAACATTGTGTCCCTTAAACTGTCTTCCAGTGGAACTGTAATCCCAAGAAGGTTGACAAACTAGTAAAACAAGTTTACCATCCTTTGTTTAACATTACTTAAGCTATTATTTTTATACCAAACAGCACATCACTTCACAGTAAACTGGGGCATTAGTTCTTTCCCTTGTTCAAGGTGTATACAAATGCTATATTTAAATATATAAAACTCAATCCTAAAAGCAAGTGGAATCAAGAATGGAATCTAAATGTTCTATGTGAAATCTAACAGACAAACTAATCTAAAACAAATACATTCTTCTTTCCGAAGGGCTTTGTACCGTCCTCACTGAGCACGTATGCACAGCTGTTTCAATGGGAGTGCTGCCTTCATCCAGAGAAAGTTAAATTAGGTCTTGGTAAATCAGAGATTGTTAAAGTTCACTGTTATCTGTCTCCTACAGATGAGACAGTTGTAATCCTGTAACGTGCCATTGGATTCAACTGAACAACAACAAAATACAGTTAGCTGAAATTTGCAACAATCACCTTGTTATGATACATCTGAGTTGTAGACTCCCTGATTTTCTCTGCAAGAGAAGTAACAGGTGCCATAAACAGATGGTTTGAACCATCCCATTCTAATCCCTATTTTATTTGTATTTCCTTTGCCTAGGGGAGTTGAGATGTCATTCTGGCTGAGAACAGTAGTTCCCTTAACTCACCCAACAATATTGTTAATCTATCCAGCTATACTCTTAGCCCGGCAGAAGAGTCTGTCCTATCTCGGGGCCTCTCCTTCTGCCCCACCACTTACAGCTAGCGTAGACACAGTTTAACACCTTTATAAAAATATTATCTGGTCATGGTCCATCCTGGGGACAGTACCATTTCCCTCTATGTTAACAGCTTTTACATAGAGTGTACAAGTAAACCACATGATATCTACTGTGTTGCATGTATTAGGGACACTTACATAAGCATAAAATGAGAAGAGGTATTTTAGACCAGCCATTTTGACTCACAGGTATTTGTGTTACCATCACACTTAGGGGCCCCAGTCATGAAGAATCCCATTGTGCTAGGTGTTGTATGAACACAGAACAAGACAGTCTCTTCCCCAACGAGCTTACAATCAAAGTAAAGGCAAGGTACAACAGATGAATACAGAGAGATGGAGGAGTAAAAGGAAACGAGACACCATTGGTCAGCATGACAAGCAGTGGTCTCAGCTTACCAGTAGCCTAGCCATTGTCAAGTTTTATGTAGGCGTACAGTGAGGGAGAGTTTTAGAGGATGAATTAGTTTTGCAGATGTTTAAGGCGAGTTCCTCCAAACAGCAGCTGTGATAAAAAAACTGAAAGTAAAAATAGCTCTCCTTTTATACAGACCTGCTGCTTGTTTATATTATCCCATCTGCTGACTTGTACTAGTAAAAACTTATGGGGATTATAATTTACTAGTTAACACTGCACAGTGAACCAATACAGCTTGGGAGAGTGAATTGGCTTCTTTCTTGGCTCACACAGTAAAAACTTGCCTACAATGGGATGATGACTACAAATGAAGCAGAACTAGGGTTACAAAATCATTGTTGGTGATGTTACGTGATCCACAAAGAACCCAGCTTTACTCTCTTATCCAGGCTGAATTTGCAGAGCCAACTGTTAGAAAAACTCTTTTTAAAATATAGACCCTCACCTTTGAGAGTGGAACTGTACTTTCCATTTTATTCTGTCATCTAGATATTTTATTCAAAATACCCCAATACAAATCTACAATTAGCAAATAAACACAAGCAATACTTCTCCCTCACAACCCCTCCTCCTGTACTTTTCAATTGCCCATTATTCATTTTTCAGTAAGCCACCTTACACAGGGACTTTTTGCAGGGGTTGCAGATTTAGCTGTGATGGTTGTACCAATCAGAATTCTCTTATTGGAGCAAAGTGTCCATCAAAATCACCTCTTTTTTTTTTGGTCATACTCCAGCTGGAGATACTGTGTTATATCAAGACTAAACAATGTTCCACTTTTGATGCCAAATTTTGCCCTTGGAAGCATGAGCCTGATTCCCAGTGAAGTCAAAGGCATCATTTATGCATCTGAGAACAGAATTTGGTTTCAGCCTATTCAACACCATTAGAAATCTCACCACATAACTGAGGCACTTCTTGTTCCAGCATGTTTATTTTGCTAATAATTTTGAGTTAAGGTACATTTAAAAGGTGAACAACAAAATTGCTAATAGTTACAAATTTTGGACAAGATTCCAAGACAAGGGAAACATACAGTTGTTAAAGTTATAATTGATAGTGTATTATACTAAAATTTCCTGAAATCATAGGAAACCTGAGCTGCCGACTTCCTGGTTTCTCAGCCAGAATGACATCACAACTACCATAGGCAAAGGAAATACAAATGCATATTTGGTAAGTAATAATGTCAACAACAGGCATTCAGTGGCATGACCACTATAAGAACTGCTGTAAGCAACAGCACCTCAGAGAAGAGGGATAACTCGGTGGTTTGAGCATTGGCCTGCTAAAACCCAGGGTTGTGAGTTCAATCCTTGAGGGGGCCACTTGGGGATCTGGGGCAAAATCAGTACTTGGTCCTGCTAGTGAAGGCAGGGGCCTGGACTTGATGACCTTTCAGGGTCCCTTCTAGCTCTATGAGATAGGTATATCTCCATATATCAGGAAAACCCTTTGCCCATCTGCGGAAGAGAAAGCTCAACATACTTAGTAGCAATTGAAAAGAGAAATTCTTGTTATTAATCAGAAGGCATGATAATTCTGGAACCACATTCCACAACCCAAAATTACACCATCTTGTGCTGCACAGAGAACTATACGGCATAAGCTCATTGAAATCCGCTCTTTACCTCAATGTGGAGGAAGATATGCACAGCTTCACCTCCCCTCCCCCCCCAATTATGGATTCCACAAACTGGTTTTAGAGAAAACAAAAACAAGTTTATTCGCTACAAAAGATAGGTTTTAAGTGTTGGAAGGTATAGCAAACAGATCAAAGCAGATTACCTAGCAAATAAAACAAACATGCAAGCTAAGCTCAGTACACTAAAGAAATCGGTTACAAGTAGTAATTTCTCACCCTAAATGTTGTTTTAGGCAGATTGCAGAGGTTCTTGAAGGCCAGCTGCTCTTGCTTACAGCTTAAAACTTCAGATACTTCATTCAGCGGCTAGACACCCATCCAGCCTGGGCTCAGCTCTTCTCCCTGCACCCTCCCAGTCTTTGTTTCTTAGATGTTTCCAGCAGTCATCCTGGGCAGGGATTCAGCGAAGAATGATCACTGATTATGTCACTCCCCTGTCTTAAATCGATTTTGCATGTGGTAAGAATCCTGTGTTTTCCAGTGTGAGTTCCCCTCACCCAAGGAAAAATACTGGTATTCTATCATGAAGTTCAGTACCAGATGAGATGCTCACATGACCCTGCAGCGTCAAAGCAGCTGTGAGTCAAAGGTTGTTTGTATCATCCCTGGAAATCTTCTCAGAAAGGTGGGAGATTAGCATCTTCAAAGACCTATTATTCTCCCTAATGGTCCATTGACTTGTTCCCAGCTAGCCAGCCAGACTGATTGCATTTTGGCTGGTGGGCATTCCCCAGATGCAAACACTTTTGTAGTACAGATGTATAGTCAATATTCCTAACTTTAGATATAAAAATGATACTTGCATCAAATAGGATAATCATATTCAGCAAATCATAACCTCTCCATATCTCACATAACCTATCTTGTATAACATAGGTTATGATTTTGACACAATCATATCATATTACTATCTCTGACCAGATGCATCAGAGAAAAGTGCAATAAAACCTTACAATAAGCAATTTAGATACTCTACCCCCAAGGAAATTTTCTCCTAATTTCCAATAGCTAGAGGTTGGTATATGCCCTGAAGTATTAGGTTTATATCTCTTCCAAAACTCTTCATTGTTTCTAAAATCATGTATTACTATATGTCTGGATATCTTTGATTATCCATGTAAATGTCTAATACCTTTTCGTTTCCTGCTAAACTCTTGTTCTCAATGATAGCGTGTGGCTGTTGGTTCTAAAGGTTAATTGTGCATTGTGTGAAAATGTATTTCCTTTTATCAACTGTTAAATTGTTCCCTTTCCATTTCATTGAATGTCCCTTTTGTTTTTGTGTTAAGAGACAGAGTGAATAGCAGTGCCTAACAAAACATCATAATGTCCTTTATAAAACATAATAGTGAATGAACCCCAAAGGTTAAGTGTGTGATTTTGCATTGGGTGCTATCTAAATTAGTTGAGCCTCATAGGTGTACAAAATTGGACTGGATATCTTATAAGACATGACTTTCTTTTAGCATTTCCCCATTCAATCCTAGACGGAAATACTATAAGAACAGTCTTTCTTGTAGGAGTTTTGTACTTTCATGTCTGTTCCAGCTGGAAACCAGAAACAAGCAGCTTTATTCAAACATTAAGCACACTTTTAAAAAAGTTTGATTCCAGTTCAGTTCTAAAAAATGATATACATAAACATTATTCATTGATGTTAAAGCAGATGGGATAATCTAGTCTGACCTCCTGTATATAAATACAGGCCAAAGAACCTCATGCAGTAATTTCTGCATGAAGCCCATAACCTCTGAGCTAAATAATATATTTTAGAAAGACATCTAGTCTTCACTTAAAGACTGCAAGTGACAGAAAATCCACCAAATCCTGAGGTAAATTGTTCCAGTAGCTAATTACTGTCACTATTAAAAATGTGTGTCTTATATCTAGTCTGAATTTGTCTGGCTTCAACGTCCAACCATTGGATCTCATGCCAGAAGCTGGAATTGGATGTCAAAAGATAGATCACTCAGTTTTGCCCTGATCTGTTCATTCCCTTTGAACCATCTGGCACCGGCTAATGTTAGAGACAGGATACTGGGCTAGATGGACCATTCATCTGACCCATGGTCATTCTTGTACTTTTTTCCCTCACCTAGATTGAATAGCAGCTTACTATTAGAATTCTCTTCCCCAGATAGGTACTTGTATATTATCATAGAATCATAGAATATCAGGGTTGGAAGGGACCTCAGGAGGTCATCTAGTCCAACCCCCTGCTCAAAGCAGGACCAATCCCCAATTTTTGCCCCGATCTCTAAATGGCTCCCTCAAGAATTGAACTCACAACCCTGGATTATGATGAGTTCTCTTCAATAAACTAAATCAGTTTAGTTTCTTTTGTCACTTACTATAAAACATTTTTCAGATCTCTATTCCTTCTTTTAGCTCTTTTCTGAAATCTTTCCAATTTTTAAATTTAATTAAGTTTACTGATTTTAAACAATGAATTCAGGAAATGAAAACTCCACACGACTATAGTTGAATGCTTTATAGCATCCATTAAAAAAATGTAACAGCAATGTAATAGTTCTGGAGGACAACTCATGGAAGTCAAGTGACTTGTGTGTACATTTTTGCAGGATTAGACCCTTACTCCACACCTTTAGAAGTAAAACCGGACTAGAAGAAATACCACCTGTGGAACCGGGTTGACAAATGCAAATCTTAACTGTTGCATTTCCTTTTCCTTTTGAGTGTTAAAATGACAATAGAATACAGTTTATATTTTAAACATTATTATTTTAATCTCTTGCCCCCACCCCAAAAGACAGAGAGAGAGAAATCTATCCCGATTAGGCTAGCCGTGTTTACAAGCTATGCTGGCTTTATAGACTGAGGCAGTGATAAGAACTGTGAGACATACTGTGAGTTCTGTAGTGTCCTGTTAAAATTTGATATCAAAGCACATTGCCTAATTAATTTAATCTTCATTTAGGTAGGTGATTAACTGTCACCCTCATTTTACATGTAGGTAAACTAGTACACAGAGAGGTTAAATAAGGTCACTTTGCAAGTCCATGGCTTGCTTCCAGTCCCTTGCTCTAGCAGTGGCCCCCATTCCATGATTCAGATTGCTAGCTGCCTTCATGTAAAATAATACTACATCTTGATTTCATATTGTTTTGGTCTGCAATTATTGTGTTTGAGGGGCTGATTCTGATTCCATCAGATTTACACCAGGATAATACCATTGATATCAAAAGAGTTATTTCTAATTTATATTGGTAGAAATGAGATCAGAATCGGACCCTGAGTGTTGAGCTATAACAAAGACGCTAAATATGTACAGATGCACACAGTCTTACAAAATATGCAGAGGGAATATGCACAGTACACAAGTAGGTTTCATTATAAGCAAATTTTGTAAAATTAAACACTGATATCTTGACAGTAATGATTAATTTATTAGCACTTCCAGCTTCAAAGTACAAATTTGAAAGTTGAACTCATTTATTTTTTACAAAGTCTTTAAGCAATGGTGTCTGTGTTGTTTAAAAAAAAATATGGGCTAATTGGTGAGCAGATGGTTTTAAAGGACTGTGTTTTGCAAATTGTGTAACCGTTTGCTTGGTATCTGGTAAGGTACAGTTCTCTCAGTGAAAGAGAAGAGAGGTGAAAAAAAATAATCTGAAGCTTTGATTCATCTCCAGTAATCATCAAAATAAAACAGAACAAAACATTATGAAGTACACTTCCAAAACAGGGAACTGTGCAGGTAGGTGAGGTGTGGAATTTCAGCTTTGTATCATGGTCTTGGACTGATGACCTCATGGTATCTCAGGGGAAATCAGCATGTAATTTGTGTATGAATAAATTATAATATATTCCTGGGCAAACAGTTCTAACCTGGCCAAAGGAAAAAGTCCAGACTGGGTATTTCGGCATCTTTCAGTGAAACCTCAGTGTGCAAGCTTCACTGAAAGAGCTAGAGAGATGGCTCAAACTGGTTGTGCCAGTTAAGGAGTTCTGGAGAGGAGTGAGTCACTCAAAACTGATTTTATGTAAGGATTACAAGAGGTGGGACTTCAGATACCACAAAGTCCCCCATTCTCCACTACCTTCCCATAGACTCCCAGGCCAGTTTCAAGTTCTTGGTCCTTATCTTCAAGATGCTAAATGGCCTGGACCCAAGGTATCTAAAAGATTGCCTAAAGCTCTCGGAGGAGGACTCTGATTGACTCTCTGGAACAATGAAACTTTTTTTCCACAAGGGAAAGGTCATCTGTGCAGGAGACTGAGCTTTCTCAGATGTTGGGTTCATCATTTTCAGCTTTTATTGGAGGTTGGAATTGGTTTGGAATTTCTACCTGTTCTTCATGGGTCTCTGTTTGCAAGACTTCCAAATCCTTGGATCATTTCCTTCTTTGAGAGTTTCTGACTCGGAGTTCAGCCTTGTGACTAGCTATTTGCTTATACTCACTTTCCTGTGCTCAGCACAGATAACATCAGACTGGTTTGCTAACTTACTTCTCCGTGGAGGCGCTGATTCTTCACTGCCTTTCACATTGTGTGATTATTTACACCATTGTCAAATGAGTGCAAAGTACATATAAAACACTACAGATCAGAATGGTATTTTATACCCACTTTGCACAGATTCAAATGACTGTACAAGCAAAGCATTCATAGATTCATAGATTCTAGGACTGGAAGGGACCTCGAGAGGTCATCGAGTCCAGTCCCCTGCCAGCATGGCAGGACCAAATACTGTCTAGACCATCCCTGATAGACATTGGAGAACTGAGCCCACAGAGTTTGTCCACAGTCCCCTGGGTGAAGAATGGCTGGGGTGTGCACTTAAATAATTTTATTTTATGTTTAATTGAGCAATCCTGTCATTTAGAATTCAGTGTTATTTCCTTCCAATTTCTTTTATATCATAAAACTAACACCATCAACTCTGTCTTTACTTTGTAGTAGAAGAGGTAACAATCCTTACATTCACTATTAATGTCACTTATTACCATGGCATCCCACTTTGTTCTTCAGTTCTGCTCATTCAATCAAATAGCCAATTTTTTTTCATAGATTCATAGATTCTAGGACTGGAAGGGACCTCGAGAGGTCATCGAGTCCAGTCCCCTGCCCGCATGGCGGGACCAAATACTGTCTAGACCATCCCTAATAGACATTTATCTAACCTACTCTTAAATATCTCCAAAGATGGAGATTCCACAACCTCCCTAGGCAATTTATTCCAGTGTTTAACCACCTTGACAGTTAGGAACTTTTTCCTAATGTCCAACCTAGACCTCCCTTGCTGCAGTTTAAGCCCATTGCTTCTTGTTCTATCCTTAGAGGCTAAGGTGAACAAGTTTTCTCCCTCCTCCTTATGACACCCTTTTAGATACCTGAAAACTGCTATCATGTCCCCTCTCAGTCTTCTCTTTTCCAAACTAAACAAACCCAATTCTTTCAGCCTTCATGTTCTCAAGACCTTTAATAATTCTTGTTGCTCTTCTCTGGACCCTTTCCAATTTCTCCACATCTTTCTTGAAATGCGGTGCCCAGAACTGGACACAATACTCCATCTGAGGCCTAACCAGAGCAGATTAGAGCAGAAGAATGACTTCTCGTGTCTTGCTCACAACACACCTGTTAATACATCCCAGAATCATTTTTGCTTTTTTTGCAACAGCATCACATGGTTGACTCATATTTAGCTTGTGGTCCACTATAACCCCTAGATCCCTTTCTGCCGTACTCCTTCCTAGACAGTCTCTTCCCATTCTGTATGTGTGAAACTGATTTTTTCTTCCTAAGTGGAGCACTTTGCATTTGTCTTTGTTAAACTTCATCCTGTTTAACTCAGACCATTTCTCCAATTTGTCCAGATCATTTTGAATTCTGACCCTGTCCTCCAAAGCAGTTGCAATCCCTCCCAGTTTGGTATCATCCGCAAACTTAATAAGCGTACTTTCAATGTCAATATCTAAGTCATTGATGAAGATATTGAACAGAGCCGGTCCCAAAACAGACCCCTGCGGTACCCCACTCGTTATGCCTTTCCAGCAGGATTGGGAACCATTAATAACAACTCTCTGAGTCCGGTTATCCAGCCAGTTATGCACCCACCCATAGAATTATATTTTTTCAATGTTCGAGTTGAAAATGTGAGAGTTCTAAGTGTATGGATCTTTAGCACACCCTGCTCACTACTGCTTTGGGTGTTGCTATAGCTAGGGGTAGGAAGTCCTCATGCAACTGGGAAGCCACACTTAACCTTTATGTTCTATAGAATGTATTTTATAGTCATAATTTCTTTATTGGACAGACAAAACATCTTGTGCTATTAATCCAATATAAGCAATTGTCATCAACAACTAACAGTAAACTTTCAGGTTGATAGGATCTGCATCTAAAATCTTCATGTTTTGAGGCTTATTTTCACCCACCATGTCACTTGGACAATGTGGCTGAATTACAGTGCTTGAAAACTGTGTATCTAACTTTAGTCCAGTCTGTTAAATATCTGCTATAGCTACTTGGGGCTGGGCACATGTTTTAATAATGTGTGTGTATAAACGAAAAGATCAGAGAGAATGAAAATCTGCTTTGAAAATTAGAGATTGCTCTAAAAGCTGTTTAAACTGTTATTGTGAATGTTTCAGTTAAAGTGCAAAGTGTATTTATCTGAAGAATGTGTGTGCAGCTTGTGAATAATTGTTTTAGAAAAACATCAAATCTCTTTTCAGCTCCATCTTATTTCTACATGTAACCCCTTTGGGGTTTAGAGAGCATGGCCCCTTTAAATCTTTCCTAAGGGGGAGGGGGAGAGTAAGAAAAAAGGAGGGAAACTCCCGGGGGCAGTGCTGGAGCTCCAAGGAGAGGTGGAGGCAGCCCGCAGGCCCTGGAAAAGTGAAGCAGCAGAGAACCTGCCAGAGCCGATGGGGGACACCCCAGGACAGGAGCCAGGAGGAGCACTGTGCCAGGGGGGAATCGCCCGAGAAGGACAGGCTGGAGCTGGACCCAGTATCACAGCTGCCCAGAGCTGCATGGGGCTGTGAGTACTGGATAGGGTGACCAGATCAGCAGTATAAAATATCGGGACGGGGCAAAAAAAAAAAAGGGAATTTAAAAGGGGCCGGGGGCATTAGTAGGCCCCGGCCGCGTGCACTGCCCTCCCCGTGGAGCCTCCCGCCCCCTGGCCTGCCATGGGCATATGCGGCGCTCGGTGGGTCCGGGTGGGGGCAGCGTGGAGCGGGCAGGGGCCAGGTGGGCAGCACGGGCCAAATCCCCGCTGCTGCCGGGGAGCCCCGCGCCTCTCCCTCCCGCTCGCAGCTGTGGCTCCTCCCGCCACCCCGGCCACATGCGGCGCGCGTCCCCCGCGCCTAGTCTCCCTCCCGCCGGGAAGGAGCAGCTGGACATGCGCCGCCTGTGCCCGGGGCAGGCCGGGGGGCACGTCCTGCTGGGAAAGAGCTGCAGCCACAAGCGGGAGGGAGAGGCGCGGGGCTCCCCGGCAGCAGCGGGGATTCGGCCCTTGCCGCCCACCTGGCCCCTGCCTGCTCTGCGCTGCCCCTGCCTGGACCCACCGCGCTGCCCCCCGGGCTGCAGCAGCCTCCAGGCTGTGCTCCCGGCCCCAGCCCCCGTGTGCAGTGGCCTGGGGGCCGGACAGGAGCCCTCTGGCGTGTCAGGGGGCTCAGAGCTGAGCCCCCGTCTCCCTCGCTAGCCCCCCTTTGCCCACCCGGTGCCTGGGTGCCGGAGCTGACTAACCAGCTCCAGGATCCAGGCACCGCCGCCACCCCCTCCCTCCAGGCTTGCGCCGCCATGCTGCAACCCTGGGAGGGAGGAGGAATGCTGCTGGTTGGGGAAGAGACGGGGCCAGGGCGGGGATTTGGGGAGGGAGCCAATGGGGGAAGAGGGGTGAGAGTCCCTCCGGGAGGGCAAAATTTCTTTTTTGTCCAGTGTCCCGACCAAACATTGGTCGGGACACGGGACAAAGAAGCAAATATCAGGACAGTCCCGATAAAATCAGGATATCTGGTCACCCTAGTACTGGAGCTTGGGACTCTGCATTGGGAACAAGGAGGGAGGTTGCTAGCTAGTTAAATGGGGCGGTGGTCACTCTGTGTGACTTTGCAGAGAGTGGCAGAAGAGGGCACTGGAGGGGTTTGTTGGGGGAAAGTTCAATGGCGCCGAAGACGAGCAGGAGCACCCATGACTCAGCACTGGACTGGAACTTTGCTCAGGCCTCCTGAACTCTGTGTGCAGACACATTGCTCAGTGTCTGCCCTTCCAGACTGTGCTCCCACTGGGCCTGTGGGGCCTTGGTTTGGATGCAACCCTGTTCTACTACTCCCCCTATATTTCCTCTTGTTGTATTTCTCCTCTCATCCCTCTGTAAATAAATATTTCCCTTGTTATATCCATTGTACTTTTCCTGTGGGTGTTCACTCTGGGGGGTTTGAAACAGGTGCCCCTGGGGTGAAAGGGATTTCTCCTGCTGCATTCCTGCGCGCGCCTTCTCTTGGCCAGAGCTGCCTGCAGAGCAGACTCCATCTTGGCCACGAGGGCACTAAAGTTACATGCACTTGTCTTACTCCTGTCTCTGTCATTTAAACAGTATTGGTCAAAAAAAGGTCAGAAAGCATCCACTATAAGCAGTTTCTGTATATACATAAAACCTGAAAAATGTGTTTATTGCCCATTTTCATCTTATAACTTTACTTTTATATAAAGTGGAAGCAATTATTGTATGGATGGCTGAAGGAAAAGTTTTGCTATAGCTCTTGTTTGCAAAATTTGATATGGATTTTGCTATGCAGTTGTTTGAACAGGTAGGTAAAGCCTAGGATATGTGCATTTTATACATGCAAATAAATTTATGTAGAAAATTTAGCATGTATAAGAGCTTGCATATATATAGTCCATTTCATCTGAAGAAATGAAGTTCTTTACAAAATGGGTAGTTCTTGTTCCCATTTTGAAGATGGGGAAGCTGATGTACAGAGCGGTTGTGACTTACCAAAGCCAAAGAAAGTCAGAAGTAGAACCCGTCTCCTGAATGCCAGTCCCATGCTCTGACCATTATATTATGCTCTTCCCACAATCAAAATCTTTCCAGTAAATCTTTTATAAAAACTGTCACATGTGCATAGCTTTGCATTTTGTGTCTATTTTATATTATGGTTGTTAAAATTCCTCTTGTACAAACTTGTAGGCAGTCCAAAAATGGTATGACTGATACTGGTGTCTCCCCACTCCGTCCCACCCCCTGCCTTGTTAACCTATGAATAAGCTCATTGTTCAGTAATGGAATGATGGCAGACTCCCCAGTGGCAATGTGACATGTTCCCTTCTGCCACACCTGTCTCTGTGTTGTCTTCCAGGATCCTTCCTATATACGGTGTGATGATTTGGAGAATGTCTATGTACAATTTGTAAAAAGCAACAAAGAGTCCTGTGGCACCTTAAAGACTAACAGATGTATTAGAGCATAAGCTTTTGTAGGTGAATACCCACTTTGTCAGACACATGTAATGGAAATTTCCAGAGGCAGGTATAAATATGCAGGCAAGAATCAGTCTGGAGATAATGAGGTTAGTTCCATCAGGGAGGGTGAGGCCTTCTTCTAGCAGTTGAGGTGTGAACACCAAGGGAGGAGAAACTGCTTTTGTAGTTGGCTAGCCATTCACAGTCTTTGTTTAATCCTGATCTGATGGTGTCAAATTTGCAAATGAACTGAAGCTCAGCAGTTTCTCTTTGAACTCTGATCCTGAAGATTTTTTGCTGTAAGATGGCTACCTTGACATCTGCTATTGTGTGGCCAGGGAGGTTGAAGTGTTCTCCTACAGGTTTTTGTATATCGCCATTCCTAATATCTGACTTGTGTCCATTTATCCTTTTACGTAGGGACTGTCCAGTTTGGCTGATGTACATAGCAGAGGGGCATTGCTGGCACATGATGGCGTATATTTGTTGCTTTTTACAGATCCAGACTAACACGGCTACCACTCTTATATGTATAATTTATGAATTCTGGTTGATTTTATGAAATTGCTGTATCATTGAATGTCTCAGTGGATATGAAATCTGCCACAGCTGATATCATGTTTCTCCCTGACTATGGACAATAGAGAACCATTAATATTCAAATAGGTGCACCTTAGGACAATGGGATGGTGGTGGAGGCATGACAGCCACACCTGATGCTAAGAGATATTTGTGTTGGTGGAAGAGTGTATGTGACAATACTTTGCCAGTTTTGGTCTCTTGCTCCTTGAACAATTACTCCTGAGGCTGAGGAGGAAGAGCTGGAACAGGACACTTTCTTTATGCTCCACACAGGAGTAGCTACTGCTCTCAAAAACTGCTGGCGATAGAGAACCCAGGGGTCCCAATGTTGCCATTGCAGGGGAACCTAAGATACTGGAAGAGGCAGTGTGTTGGGCATAGCAATGAGGAGGACCTTGAAGTTGTTTGTCCGTAGGCACTTTCCTCTCAGGGTAGGTGACTGGGGAGATGTCTTCTCCATGATAGATGGGGCATCCCTGAAAACAGAACTGGGAATCAGAGGATTAATCCTCAGCATAGTTCAATGGTGGGTTAGAGGCAGATAATGAATGTGAACATAGTTGTCTACCTTGTGCGGCAGATATTGGAGAGGTGGGAGGCACCAGGAAAAGACAAGGTCTCAGTGACCCAGTAGATCTTGGTATCGGCAAGAGTTCGGTACTGATGAGCAATAAGGACTCCAGTTCTTCAGAAACAAAAAGATGCCTGTAGCATCTGAATTCTTTAAGTACCAGATCTGAGCTGAGGTCAAGTGAAGTCCCATAACAATTGGGGTCAGTATCAGTATTGTTGTTTGATTGCTTCATTGGTGTCTATCTTGAAGATGGTGTCAGTACAGGGCACGGACTGCTTCAGAGGCACATGTTGCAAGTACTAAAGATGTGTATTTCTGGTTGTGACAAAATATACCCCATTATTCACACTGTACACGCCATTTTAATAATCTTTGTGCAAAGTATGCCTTGTAAGGTATCATCTGCTGGGAGAGCAATACAGCAATGCACAGACAATCCAGGAAGTTTTTGGAGAGTGTTGGGGACAACTTCCTGGTGCAAGTGCTGGAGGAACCAACTAGGGGCCGTGCTCCTCTTGACCTGCTGCTCACAAACAGGGAAGAATTGGTAGGGGAAGTAGAAGTGGGTGGCAACCTGGGCAGCAGTGACCATGAGATGGTTGAGTTCAGGATCCTGACACAAGGAAGAAAGGAGAGCAGCAGAATACGGACCCTGCACTTCAGAAAAGCAGACTTTGACTCCCTCAGGGAACTGATGGGCCAGATCCCCTGGGAGGCTAACATGAGGGGGGACGGAGTCCAGTAAAGCTGGCTGTATTTTAAAGAAGCCTTATTGAGGGCGCAGGAACAAACCATCCCGCTATGCAGAAAGAATAGCACATATGGCAGGTGACAAGCTTGACTTTAAGCTCACTGAAGATTTCTCTGTTAACACAAAAAGGAAGCTTACAAGAAGTGGAAACTTGGACAGATGACTAGGGAGGAATATAAAAATATTGCTCAACCATGTAGGGGTGTAACCAGGAAGGTCAAAGCACAGTTGGAGCTGCAGCTAGCAAGGGATGTTAAAGGTAACAAAAAAGGTTTCTACAGGTATGTTAGCAACAAGAAGGTGGTCAGGGAAAGTGTGGGACCCTTACTGAATGGGGGAGGCAACCTAGTGACAGATAATGTGCATAAAGCTGAAGTACTCAGTGCTTTTTTTGCCTCGGTCTTCACAGACAAGGTCAGCTCCCAGACTGCTGCACTGGGCAGCACAGTATGGGGAGGAGGTAAGCACCTTCAGCGGTGAAAGAACAGGTTAAGGACTATTTAGAAAAGCTGGACATGCACAAGTCCATGGGTCCAGATCTAATGTATCCAAGGGTGCTGACGGTGTTGAGTGATGTGACTGCAGAGTCATTGGCCATTATCTTTGAAAACTCGTGATGATTGGAGGAGGTCCCGGATGACTGGAAGAAGGCTAATGTAGTGCGCACTTTTAAAAAAGGGAAGAAGGAGAAAATGGGGAACTACAGACCGGTCAGCCTCACCTCAGTCCCTGGAAAAATCATGGAGCAGATCCTCAAGGAATCCATTTCGAAGTACCTTGCAGAGAGGAAAGTGATCAGGAACAGTCAACATGGATTCAGCAAGGGCAAGTCATGCCTGACCAACCTGATTGCCTTCTATGATGAGATAACTGGCTCTGTGGTTATGGGAAAAGTGGTGGACGTGATATACCTTGACTTTAGCAAAGCTTTTGATATGGTCCCCATAGTATTCTTGCCAGCAAGTTAAAGAAGTATGGATTGGATGAATGGACTATAAGGTGGATAGAAAGCTGGCTAGATTGTAGGGCTCAATGGGTAGTGATCAACGGCTTGATGTCTAGCTGGCAGCCAGTATCAAGCGGAGTGCCCAAGGGGTTGGTCCTGAGGCCGGTTTTGTTCAACATCTTCATTAATGATTTGGATGATGGGATGGATTGTACCCTCAGCAAGTTCATGGATGACACTAAGCTGTGGGGAGAGGTAGATACACTGGCAGGTAGGCAAAGGGTCCAGTGTGAGTGAGACAAATTGGAGGATTGGTCCAAAATAAATCTGATGAGGTTCAACAAGGACAAGTGCAGAGTCCTGCACTTAGGACGGAAGAATCCCATGCACTGCTACAGGCTGGGGACCGACTGGCTAAGTGGTAGTTCTTCAGAAAAGGACCTGGGGATTACAGTGGACGAGAAACTGGATATGAGTCAACAGTGTGCCCTTGTTGCTAAGAAGGCTAATGGCATATTGGGCTGCATTAGTAGGAGCATTGCCAGCAGATCGAGGGAAGTGATTATTCCCCTCTATTCGACATTGGTGAGGCCACATCTGGAGTACTGCATCCAGTTTTGGGCCTCCCACAACAGAAAGGATGTGGACAAATTGGAGAGAGTTCAGCAGAGGGCTACAAAAATTATTAGGGGGCTGGGGCACATGACTTACGAGGAGAGACTGAGGAAACTGGGGTTTTTTAGTCTGCAGAAGAGAAGAGCGAGGGGGGATTTGATAGCAGCCTTCAACTACCTGCAGGGGGATTACAAAGAGGATGGAGCTAGGCTGTTCTCAGTGGTGGCAGATGACAGAACAAGAAGCAATGGTCTCAAGTTACAGTGGGGGAGGTGTAGATTGGATATTAGGAAAAACTATTTCACTAGGAGGGTGGTGAAGCACTGGAATGGGTTACCTAGGGAGGTGGTGGAATCTCCATCCTTAGAGGTTTTTAAGGCCTGGCTTGACAAAGCCTTGGCTGGGATGATTTAGTTGGTGTTGGTCCTGTTTTGAGCAGGGGATTGGACTAGATGACCTCCTGAGGTCTCTTCCAACCCTAATCTTCTATTATTTGAAAACTCATAAATTGCTCATCAGTATCATCCTGATAAAATAGATGTGGCAACGTTGTATGTGAAGTTATAAGATTTCCCTATATGATGTTAACATGTTCCAAACATCACAGCCCTGGGCAAACTGAGAACAGCAAACAGCTCTGTCCTAAACGAAGAAATGTGTGCTCTGCTTAATTTGCATTTAAGCAGTAAACAGAATCATCAAACAGGAAGGGAAACAAAGCTCAAATAGGTGAGAAAAAGTCATCAGGGAACATCCTTCCAACTAGACTCTGTCTCCTAGTACCCAGCTGGAAATGTTTTTCAAGAGAGGGACTGAAACTATAAAAGGAGGGACAACTAACCTAAGGCACCCCCCTCTCTCTCCCTGCCCATCGCATTCAGTGTACCTGAAGCTACACAGGAAGCATTCCATGGACTCTGGGGGAGGGGTCCGGACCCACAGAGTTTGGTCAGTAAGACTGCTGAAAGCATGCGGTGAGAAACTGCTTGAATCTGATATAGTTTGTTAAGTTAGGCAGTAGTAAACATTTTATCTTTGTTTTTCTTGTAACCATTTCTCATTTGTATAACTCATTACTTGTACTCCCTTAAAATCTCTTTCTAGTTAATAAACTTGTTCTACTGTTTTATCTAATCCAGTGTGTTAAAACTGAAATTCCTGAGTAAGTATTTGAGATCATAAGCTGTCATATTATTCCCTTTAAGGAACAGCAGACTTAAAATATTTTGTACTGTTCAGGAGAAACGTTTCTGGCGGAAATCTGGGACTGGGGATGTGTTGGGATCACTGTGACGGGGTCACGACTCACTACCGCTGGCGCCCCCAGCCGGTCGGCTCTGGGAATTAACTATATTACATAGCCTGTCAACCTCCTGAGTATCTTAAAGGGACATTGACAAGTAACTGTGGCCACAAATTTTAGCTTTTTGTTTGGAGGGAAAAAATGGAAAACATATGAAAAACTGAATTAATTTAAATTTAATTTAAAAACTGTCTTTTTATTAAAACATTCCCATAGCATTAGAAACCAAAACAGAAAAACCATTGTGTAAATACACAAAGAAATTGACCAATTCATTTTTGTTGTGCAAGCTGAGTGGAGTGAAAAATGGGGAAATGATGTAATAACATAAGGTGCTATTAATAGAAAAAAACAAAACAAAACAAAACCAAGCAACAATGTTTTCAGTAGATGACTATCTTGGAAGTGGCTTGTTTAGAAGACAAAATGTGCTATGAGGGAATGACTAGCATAATACTGTATATAAAAGATGACTATTAAAGTCATATATAGCAGTGGTTTTCAAACTATTTTTTCTGGTAACACAGTTGAAGAAAATTGTTGATGCCTACGACCCAACGGAACTGGGGATAAGGGGTTTGGAGTATGGGAGGGGCTCAGGACTGGGGCAGAGGGTTGGGGTATAGGGGTAAGGGCTGCATGGTGGGGCCAGGAATGAGGGGTTCATGGTGTGGGAGGGGGCTCTGGGCTGGGGCAGAGGGTTGGGTGTGGGAGTGGGTCAGGGTTCTGGGCTAGGGGGTGCAGGCTCTGGGATGGGGCCAGGGATGAGAGGTTTGGGGTGCAAGAGGGGGCTCTGGCTTTGGGGGGCTCAGGGCTGGGGCTGGAGCTTGGGGTGCAGGAGGGGCTCTGGGCTGGGTATGCAGGCTCTGAGGTGAGGCCAGGGATGAGGGGTTTGGGATGTAGGAGGGGGCTCTAGGTTTGGAGGGGGGCCTCAGGGCTGGGGCAGGGAATTGGGGCATGGGCTTACCTTGGGCGGCTTTCGGTCAGCAGCACAGTGGGGGTGCTAAGGCAGGCTTCCTAAGTGTCTTGGCACCATGGACCATGCTGTGCTCTAGAAGCGGCCAGCAGCAGGTCTGACATCTAGGCAGAGGTGCTCAAGCAGCTCCACATGGCTCTCGCCCGCAGGCGCTGCCCCTCCTGCTGTGCTCAGGGTGGGGGCAGCGCATGGAGCCCCGTGGCCCCCCGCCTAGGAGCCGGATCTGCTGCTGGTTGCTTCCAGGGCGCAGTGCAGTGTCAGAACAGGTAAGGACTCGCCTGCCTTACCTGGGCAGCACCGCCAACAGGACTTTTAATGGCCCAGTCGGCGGTGCTGCCCAAAGCGTCTGCGACCCAGTAGTGGGTCAAAACCCGCAGTTTGAAAACCACTGATATATAGTATACATATTTCAAACATCAAAGCTTCTGTACAAGCTCAAGATCAAAAAGCATGAGGCTTTGAACATTGACCAATTATCCCCTTACCAGAGCAGAGACCTGAATACCTGAAATAATGAAATGGTTCAGCTAATTAAAACTAATTAACACTGCCTAAAAGGCAACAGATTTAAAATGGATAAAAAGAAATACTGTTTTATGCAATATACACTTAGCCAATAGACTGCACAACCGGGGATATTATTGATGGAAATAACTTAGTAAGTTTTGGAAAAAAGTGTCATTTATGATTAAGAGTTTTAATTACTCTTTCTATAATATTAAAATTCCAATGACTGTCACATCTCATGCTGCAACAAATTACCAGACAAGGTAAGGAAGAAAACTCCGTACACATGGTTCAGTATTCGGGGGAATTTTACTTCTTCTTGCAAAGCTTGCAATATTGGTTAGAGACAGGATACCAGATGAGGGTAATACCTCCTGGAATCAGTGGGAGCTGAGGGTGCTACACTTTCTCTAGGGCCAAATTTTGTGCTATTCAAGAACAGGTCTGTATTGGGGCACGTGTAGATGTGTACAACCCCAGGAGGAACATGGGGAGGGATTGTGCTTCAGGGGGCCAAAGCTCAGGGTGGTGCTTGGGTTGTACCATTCTAGCGGATCACTACAGTGGCTGATACAAGGTAGGGGCAATATGCACATCTAGGAGCTCATAGAGGCAGCAGTATCTGTACTCCTAAATGCAGGAAAAAGTCAATGCGTAAAAATGGTAATTTCTTACACAGCAGATCTGCTTCCCTTCTGTATTTGGAGTCATATCTGCTGAGTGACAAGATTTCACTACTAATTCCTGCAGAACCGGCACAGCTATGGAAGAGTGACTTGGATTCAGCTCTGGCTCATGTCTCATCAACACAATTGTTAACCAATTACCAAATGAAGAACCATCTGTGCCACCCCATTGTCTTCAAGTTTTGCTCTGAATTACTGCTGCATAACCATCTGAAGGTAATAGGGTTGAGTTGGTGTAACTGAGGGTATCTTTATTACTTGTGATAATACAATAAATGAACATAACCTGAGACTTTCATATCCCACACTGAGTTTGCTGCCCTGGTAATAAGAAAAAAAAAGTTCTTGTAAATTGAGAAAATTTGACTGGGAAATCATTGAGATAAAATGTGGATGGCACCCTCCCCTCCTCGCCAACAAAGTCACTTTCCAGAGTAGCACTACTTTTTAGTATACAATTAGGTAAGTGCATCATTACTAATACTTCCATTTTTACAGTATCTATCTTCCGAGGAGGTCACTGTAACTGACAGTAAATATTATCCTGGTTTTATAGATTATGAGAAAGGGCAGAAAAGTTTCATAGATTTTTAAGGTAAGAAAGACCCATTATGATAACTTAGTCCATCTTCTTTTATAACAAAGGCAAATGAAGAGCTCAGTCATATCTTTGAGACAGGAACTAGCTTTACTTTTGTCCTGTATTGATGTTCAACAAATAATAGTGACAATAATTCTAATCCTGCAAACCTTCACTTCCTTAGCGATCCTTATTCATGTGAATAGTGTAACTAAAGCAGGCACAAAGTTCCCACCGCAGAAATTGTCCTAACAGTAGATTGAGGTAGATCAAGTGCCTCATTGCTGTAACAACAGTTCCACCAGGTTGGAGCCAGAGGAAAGTTCCAGTTTTAGACATAAAAATTCCAATTCCCATCTTTAAAGGGTGTCAAATTGGACAAAACCCACCTCTGTGTATGAAAGGTAATGGGGTCCTGATCAAGAACTGATGTGAGGGTCAAGCTCAAAGGGACGTCATCATGAAGAAGGCCTAGAACCAAGAATGCCTGCCATAAAGGTCTGGTAAGTAGAACAGCGATCTGAGGAAATGACTTTCCTGTAGAACTCGACAGCAGTATATGCACAGAACACTAATAAACCAGAGGATTATGAAATACACCACTTTCAACCTAATATTTTCTGAGTTGCAATTGTCTGTAGTGGACACGATGCCCTGAAACAGAGCCAAAGAAAGCTCAGAAATTGCATGACCTCTTAACTTTGGTTCCAAATATTAAGTGCTGTGAGAGGACACTTATATTGGGTGTTGATTTTCTAGAAGGCAATGATTTTCTAGAAGGTTCCTAAAGTTCAGCAGCTGTGGGATGTGTGTGTGTGTGTGAAGTGTGCAAAGACCACTCTGAAGAACTAGCAGTTATGCTGACTGCGTGTTTATGCAACAGCCTGGAAACAACCCTAAAAAGAAATCCATCAAGTACTGCTTATGCCTAAGTAAGATATGTTGTAACTACATGAAAGGGCAAAAACTTTGAATAGCAACATTTTACAGTATATTAATTAAAGAATAACATGACCAAATTATGCCCTTAGCCATTAATCAGACTAATTCATGTGCTTATCTAGCAAAGCAAAAAATAGTTCTGTACAAAAATAGTCCCGTTCATAAGATTTCCCTTCTACATTTATCTGATCTTGATCATAGCTGTTTCATGCTTCAATGCCCTTTGTCAAGAAAGCAAATGGAAAAGTCCTAAAGTCAAAGCAATAAAGCATCCATCTATGTTCAGAAAAGGCACATCTCAGTTCTCAGTAATCTGACCTTCCACAACCCTAACCATCCCCCCAAAATCACAAGGCCTCATTCTGACATATGAGAGAATTGTGCAATTACATCCAAAGAACTGTGTGTTCACAACTGAGTACAGAACTTGTTTAGTAGAATTGCTTGGGCTGGAAACTGTAGAAGGCCATCATTCATGTGTTGTTTTTTTTCCCTTTTCCCTAGACTTTCCCGTAGGCATAGCTCACAAACTGATCTGAAGATTTTCTGGTGATTTTTATTCCACCAATTCTTTTGGACACTCCATGTTCTAGTTGAACTTTTACTATTAAAATGGTTTTATATTTGGATATTTAAAACTGATTTTCTCTTACTTCAATTCAAATCTTTTATGTCTAGTCTTCTTTGCTAAGTAGTAACACCAGTTTCTCCCCTTCTTGGTGGTATTCACACATGTGGTAATAAGCCAGAATTACACTTCCTTCCTACCTCAACAGGCCCCAGTTTTCAGGCTACATGTATTTAATTAACTCAATCTTTCCCCATAAAACATTCTCTTCAAACTCACTATCTTAGCTGTTTTTCTGGGAACTCTACGTAGTATTTCTATATTTTTCTATAGAAGAGTGGTCAGTACTGAACACACTTTCTAGTGGTGGTCTAACCAGGAGTGTGTAAACAGGAAGAAAATACCATTGTGATATTTCTCTTAATACATCCCAGGATTTTATGTGTTTTGGTGTTTTTTTAGCTGCAATATCAAACTGAATATTCTTTACATTTTACTCCGCTTTTGTGCCTAAGGTCTATTTCTGCATTACTACTGTCCAGCCTCTTTTTTATTGTATTAATATTTGCATATAATTTACACTTGTTAATTTCAATTCCCCTCTGTATATTTCTCTAATTTGACCAGAATCATTGCTGCTGCAGTATCTTCTGAATGAACAGCGATTTCCCCATGTCTTGTATTCTTTGAAAATTTCATAAAAGCACTTTCAACTTCTTCCTCATGACTTCTCATGAAGACTTATCCTTAGTTTAGTGGTACAAAGAACAGTTGCTTCCATTCATAGGGTGGAAAAGGCTTGCTTTTAAAGATAAGCATTCACACTAAATTTGGCTTTGGCTCAAGGACCAAAAACAAAACAAAAAACTCTTTCCACTATTGAATATAATCTTTTTAAATTTTCACAAACAACTGCTGAGGCACGGTCTTTGTTCAGATGTTCACATGCTTGTGTTTAGAAACTAATCTCTCCTCATTCCAGGTCATCCTTTTGACATAAGGAACAAATACAGGATTTTCCAATAGCTCTAACACCAGTATCGTTGAGATCCACATTTTTTTTAAAAGGACTATTACTCCAAACCTATGTCTGCAGAAATGCCTGAAAAATATAAACACTGTGGGCCTGCTTACTCACATAACACTCCTATTAAATCAGCAGAGCATTGGACTGGGACTCAGTTGATCTGGATTCTATTCCTGGCTTGGCCACCAGTCTGCTGAATGATCTTGGATAAGTCACTTAATCTCCCCATGCCTCAGTTTCCTCATTGGTAAAATGGGAACAACAATACTTACCTCCTTTGTAAAGTGCTTTGAGATCTACTAATGAAAAGTGCTATGTAGGAGTGGAGTATCATTATTATTAAAGTGCGCAGAACGTGGCCCAGTTTCTTAGGCTTGGTCTACACTAAACCCCCAAATCGAACTAAGGTACGCAACTTCAGCTACGTGAATAACGTAGCTGAAGTTCGAAGTACCTTAGTTTGAACTTACCTCGGTCCACACGCGGCAGGCAGGCTCCCCCGTCGACTCCGCGGTACTCCTCTCGCCGAGCTGGAGTACCGCAGTCGACGGCGAGCACTTCCGGGTTCGACTTATCGCGTCCAGACAAGACGCGATAAGTCGAACCCAGAAGTTCGATTGCCAGCCGCCGAACTAGCGGCTGGGTACAGACATACCCTTAGAAAAAAATCAGATCTGAGTAATTTTACTTAATAAAACTTAATTTGTTCTTTGGGAAATGTGTAATATTTAGATTTTTCACACTCCTGAACATCTTATTACATTACTATTATTTTCAGTCCCCTGTTATATGGTTCCATGTTCTATATGCTAAAACACTGAAATATTCCTAGAAATTATGAGCTTTATTTTTTTATTTCTTATAATAGTCTGACCAACTCACAAGTTCTTGTTGATAGAGACTGGTGACTCACCAGCATTCAGTGCCAACATAATTCTGAGGACCAGGAGTTAAAAAGAACTTCACCATCCCTCTGCTCCAGTGATATCGGGGAAAGATCCCTTTTGTTTCTGACCAGAAATTTGGAACAATCAAAACAGAGACTGTCTGTGATGAGGTGCATACCCCCACCCAGGCCTTGAAGGGATTAATATGGGCCTGAAAGGCCAATTATGGTACTTGACTGCACCTGCAGGGAGAGCCAGGTTCAACTGATCATGAAATCCAGTTGGGCAGGAGCAGGCTGGTTAGTATAAAGGCAGGAAGTTGAACACAGAAGAGGGCTATAGTGAATTCTGCAGTCATTCCCTAGAGGGAAAGTGGGTTGGCCAGGGACAAGGAGGAGATCCAGGGGAAGAGTAAGCCTGGGATCCTGCCCTGGACTGGGGAGTCCGTCAAGAGGCCGAGAAGGGTGAAGTAGCCATAGGGAGCAGAAGAATCTTCGGTGGCAAACCAGAGATAGGCAAAGAAATAGAGAGGGTGAGTAGAAAGGATCCCAAGGAAATAGCAACGAGGTCTGAGACTGAGCAGACCTGGTTGGTAGTGAACTCCTGGTTCCAGCCCAGGGACCCTAGCAGGTGAGCCCAGATTCCCCTACCAGCCACCGGGAAAGGGGCACAGGACCAGGAGACTTGGAAGATTTTCTGAGACAATGTCCAGACAGCTTGTCTGGTGGGACTGTGTTACCCTGGAAGGGTAGGAGTAAATAGTGACCTGGGTGGAGGGCTGAATCACAAAGAGGGAGCACCCCATGTCCCAGAGAGAGTGGTACCATAGTGCGAGCACCTGATGGAAAGGGGTACCAGGCTAAATAAGAGCTACTCCCCAGATCCAGCTATGAGAGTGCCTCAGCAGTAGTCTGCCCCATTACACTGTCCTCAAAGAATCTATGTTTGACAAGAAACTCAGAATGTAGTCACAGCTTCCAAGGGCAGAAGGGATCACTGTGAGCATCGTCTGACCTCCTATATAACACAAGCCATAGAACTTCCCCAAAATAATCCCCAAAGCAGATCTTTTATAAAAAAGATCCAGTCTTGATTAAAAATTGCCAGTGATGGAAAAATCCACCATGACCCATGGTAAATTGTTCCAATGTTTAATTACCCTCACTGTTAGAAACGTATACCTTATTTCCAGTCTTAATTTATCTAGCTTCAATGTTCAGCCATTGGATCATGTTCTACCTTTCTGTTAGATTGAAGAGCCCATTATCAAATATTTGTTCCCCATGTAGGTACTTATACTATACTCAAGTCACCACTTAAACCTTCTCTGTTAAGTTAAATAGATAGACTCAAAGAGCTCCATCATTATAAAGCATCTTTTAATAATGTTCATGGCTCTTCTCTGAACTCTGTCCAATTTATCAACGTCCCATTTTGAAATGCTGACACCAGAACTGGACACAACATTCCAGCAGTAGTTGCACCAGTATCAAATACAAAAGTAACATGACCCATCTATTCCTATTCAAGATTTCTGTTTATGCATCCAATAATCACATTAACCCTTTTGGTCACAGTGTTGCACTTAGTGCACCTTCAGCGGATTATTCATAACCACCAAATCTTTTCCAGAGTCACTGCTTCCCAGGATAAAATCCCCCACCCTGTACGTATGGCCTATGTTCTTTGCTCCTAGTTGATGCATTTTAATACATTAAAATGTATATTGTTTGCTTGCATCTAGCTTACCTAGCGATCCAGCTCACTCTATCATTGACCTGTCCTCTTCATTATTTATCACTCCCCTTATATTTGGGTCATCTGTAAACTTTATCAGTGATGATTTTGTTTTCATGAGGTCATTGATAAAAGTGTTAAATAGTGTGGGACCAGGAACTGATCCCCGAGGGATCCCACTGGAAACACACCAGCTCAATGACAATGCTCAGTTTACAGTTGACTTTCAGCCACTCCCTGCCTTCCTTATTTTCGTTCCTTATTTAACTTGTGCTTGGGGTCTTTCCCCATCCTCCCACCTGTCTGAACTAGTTGCCTCACTCACACTTTGTGGTCTATAGCATTACCCGGGTTATGCCTAAGACCCTGGGGTTCAAGCCCTACCAGACCTGCCACAGGTCTTTTCCCTGTAGCAAAAGCCACTCTAGCCCTCTCCCATGTCTCAGAGAAACTCATGTTCCATCCAAACAGTTCCTGCTAGAGCTAAGGAGAGCTCTGTTACGAGGAGTGTCAGCCTAGCCTTTAAAAAGCAACAGAGGGTCCTGTGGCACCTTTAAGAGTAACAGAAGTATTGGGAGCATAAGCTTTCGTGGGTAAGAACCTCACTTCTTCAGATGCAAGAAAGTCTAGCCTTTCTATCTTTGCAAGACCTTCCTTTAAACCCTGTGCAAACTTTGCACCCCCGGTACATTGGCCTCAATGTTTCAGGCCATTCCAGGGACTTCGGGAGTTCCAGGGGCAGCTCCAGAGATGAAATTCTCTAAAAGACTCCTACTACAGACTCTAGAAAGAGTGGTAAGTCACCTCACAGGGCCAACTCTCAGGATCTATGTACCCACAATGAGTACAGTCAAGGCTCTGACAGATACTGGTACCACCTAAGAAGTCCCAATCAGAGAGGTCTTCAGTTAGGGGCCTTTCAGTGCTGTTTATCTCAGAACCATCTGGCACCAAGATGCATCTAAAATCAGGGACTCTAAGACTACCTCAGGGGCTCATCCCCTCAAAGCCATAGAGGCCACAAAGACCAAGAGAGACTCCCTCTCTGATACTGTCCTCCTTGGGACATCAGCACTCCGAGCAGAGAAACATTCTTGTCTGCTCCTCCGGTACTGCAAGCAGCAGCCTCACTCCTGCATGAATCCCTGTTCCAAGGCCCAGTACCACCTCTGGCTTCTACTGCTCATTAACATGGTCCTCCAGATTCCTTTCCTCTAAAGTATCTTATCTGGGGAACCAGTCTCTTCTCTAAGGATACCATAAGAGCCCCTTCACTAATACCACTTTGACAATTGGTAATTGAACTCTTTCCCACCAGAACAGGATCTGATCCATTGCCTCCTGTACCGGCACTGATGCTCGAAGCCCCTCTTTTCAACTTGAGGGGATGACATCCTCACTTTGAGATTTTTGTACAGGGCTCTGTTTCAGCACTGTGTCACCACATTCCTCTATGGATGAACCCTGAGGACTTTTCAGAGACCAGCAAATGTCCTAGGTTCTCTGGTCACAAATACCCTCGGGGACTCTTCCCCTATCCACCTGCACAATGGGCCTACTGGACCCCCTGGACACATTACGGCTACCAATTTTATAGGGTACCTGCATGGAAGAAACACCTGTCAGTAGTGCAATGGCTCCTGCCATCCCAAGATTGCTTGCTGGTACCACATGTTCCCTCTGTACCTGAAGAGCCCAAGAAGAGCGAGACCCACTGAACAAAGAAGAATCTCCAGCTTCAGCCAAGTCCTTCTCTTCCCCAATAAGGTAGTAATTCCACCACTGCCCTCTTATGCAGATGACTTTAGGGTCTTCCAGAACTTACTGGGGTATCTAGCTAAATCCCTCCAGATTCCATTGGAGAAGTCCAGGAGTCTCAACATTCCCTGGTGGACAATTTATACATTAACCTTCAGGGTAAGATCTCCCTCCCTACCCATCAGTGAGGCACCAGCTCATGCTCTATGGCAGATACTTGCCACTATTTTGCCCCTTGCAAATGGACAAACAAAAAATATTACATTCCAGCCAAGAGAATGGGGGTTGGATGGGAGAAGTGTTACTCCAACTCCCTGAAGTCCACAAAAGAAACCATCAAGCACACTCCAGACCGTCTCTTAAGAAGGAGTCTAAACACCTTGATTTCCTGGGCAAGAAAAGTTACTAATTGACTGCCCTTCAATTTTGAGTTGCAAACTACCAGGCATTAATGAAAAAATATGATTAACAACTACTCAACATTTACTCATTTTATTGAACTTTACAGGCTTCATAGTCCTTAGCCACTGCAGTAGTTACGTGGCTAGCATTTTGGCTCCAATCTTCTGGCACCCAAGGGAGGTGCAAAATACTGCGGAGGACCTTCCCTATGTAGGAAGAACATAGTGTGTTATTCACAGGTCATTTGCAGAGCTGGCAGTCAGAGAAAACATTCCTTTATTTAGCAACAGAGGGTCCTGTTGCTTTTTACAGATCCAGACTAACACGGCTACCCCTCTGATACTTGATTCCTTTATTTGTATACTGTGAAAACTGCCCATGAAGGTCATTGAGGCCCAAATGCAGAACCACTTTTCAGAGTATAACTTCGCTCTAAGGCCCCAATCCTATAAAAACTTGATTGAAATTGATTACTTATATGGTTAAAGTTAAGCACATGTGTTGAAGTCTCTGTATGGACCCTTCAGCTGAAGTGGACACCTGTTTACACTGTTTTATTGCAATCAGTTATCAAGACAAGTGAAACAAATGATGGTCACTTTAAGGTTAACACAAAGGAGTTGACACTATTGACAAGGAACTGAATGTCTCTTTTTAACGGTATGAAGTTTCAATAGTCAGATCTGAAACCAAATTCAAATAACTCTTTTAAAAAAACAAAAAGCCACCCTTGGTGTATTATCAATAGTATTCACAAAAATCTTATGACTCAACCATTCCATCAACTAATCAATAGTGCTTTCTTTGTTTTTGCAGGAAAAAAACATCAGGAGGCAAACTTTTTCAGCTCCATTGCCTAGTAGTGACTTTCAGATTCAAATCAAACCAAAACAATACAGTTTTGCTGGAAAATAGTCATTGATATATTTCAGGATATTCAATGAAAAGTAATCACATCAATGCTGCTAATAGTTTTTTGATTTCTTCTGCTTATGATGAAAGAACCTGACAAGATGATTCTACTGAAGTAATATGGATTGGTATAGATTCCTATGAGTTTATAAAAAAAGACTGAAATGACAGTAACCTTAAGTGCTTTGCTAAAAAATAATGGATTTGAGCACATGCTTATATATTTTGTTGACTTGGAGCCTGAGGCCAAGCTCCTACAATGAGCTCTGTGCAGGTGGATCCCTGTAGCTCACAGAAAGTCCCACTGAGGACTCACTGCAGAAATCAGGATCTGTGTTCATACATGTTACCTGTCCTTTAGAAAGCACATGCCTTTTCCTGATTTATGGCAACTTATTTGTTCTAAAATGCTGTATTTATTATTTTAACTCAGTATTATTCCCTTGCAAAAATTAAGAGGTTGGGGGAGAGAGGGTACCTGGTACCCCTCAGCATCATGGAGCCAATCTAGAAAGAATAATATAATGTTTAATATAGTTAGGATTAAATACTTAATATACATACAGAACTTTGAAAATAAAGGGTAAGTACTACATATGCTAAATATTATTAATCTGGTCCTTATAGAGAACATTTTATTACATGTACCTCTAACTGTTTTGAACATTATCTAAAAAAAAAATCAACTGCGTAAAACAAGAGGTTGGATAAGCTTACATCTTACAAGGATATGTGGTAAAGCAGGGAATGAAGCACAGAGAGGCTAAGTGATTTGCCCACAGTCACACAGGAAGTATGTGATGCAGCAGGGAACTGAACCTCTATCTCCTGAGTCACAAGCTAATAAATTAACACGAAGATGTTAGCTATGGGTGCTCTGTGCCTCTGAAACTCAGGGAATTTTAGTTGAGGCAAGAGAATCCACATTTTATAACCTAACTTTACCATTTCTCTATTTAAGTCTACAGAAAAAAAAGTTCCTACCTGATCTCCAAGGTGCCTTTAACATAATTTTAAAAGTACATTTGAGAGCCAGCAGCTTCCTCAAAACTCACGAGCAACTATATCAATCAAATTCAAGCAATATCTTACCACCACAAACACCAGTCCCTCCCCCAGAAGGTGGGCACAGATAAACTTTGTACTGTGGCCTGAAGGTCCTCAGATTCCAGCCCCAGGAGAGAGAGCTGCATCCTTGCCTTACTCCCAGCCCCCCTTTGTTAATAAAAGGGGGCTCCAGCACTTCCCCAACCTCACCTACGTCGGTCTCAGGGAAAGGGAAGCGGTGTCTCAGAGCATGTCTACACTGCACGGGGAGGTGTGACTGCAGCCTGGGAATACCTGTGCTAGCTGTAACCTAGCCCGCCCAGCTACCGACAGCAGTACGTAGGTAGAGCACAGGCTGTACCAGCCCCCCCAGGAGCCCTCCCCCTTCACTGGGACAGCCAGCAAGCTAGCCAGATTCAAGCCAGCACAGGTGTGCGCAGGGGAGCCGCAATCATACCTCCCAACGCCGTGCGAGCCTCCTCTGACTGGCACCGCTGCCCAAATCTCTCCTGTAGCTACTGACAGGGAGGGAAACTGAGGCAGGGCCCGCTTCACCCCCGCCGGCCTCCCCACAGATCCAAGGGGAACGCGCGGCTCCCTCCTCCCCGGGGCTCTCTCCGCTCCAGCAGCCCCGAGCCTGGGAGAAAGGGCCGGAGAACCCGCCAGTTTATTGCGCAATCTGGTCGGCTGGGATCCCGACCGACCCCCGCTGGGGCTGCAGCCACCTCACGGAGACACCTGAACGCCGCTCCGCGCCCGGCTGTGACGGCCACGCCCCGCCCCGCGCGCGCCCCCATGGCGACGCCGCAGCCCCGCGTTAGAGAGGAGGAGCGAGCGGCCGCGACTCCAGGCAGGAAAGAGACGCGCATGCGCCACTCAACAACCGCTCGCTCGGCAGCGGTTGGACGGCGCGCGCCCCCTCCCCACCTTCCCCCTCTGCCCTCGCGCTCTCCGCGCGACGTCGCTGAGCAAGAAGCCGCCGTGTCGGACGCGGCAGATTCGCCATAATCCGCCACCTCGCTTTTCTGACCCCCATTAAAAATAATAATTTCACAAGGAGCGGGGAAGCCAGCGGGGCGCCCAGGTGGCCTAGTCGACCGGGACGAAAGTGCTTTAAAAGCCGCCCCTTGGCCTTATTTCACGACCACCCCCTCTCGCGACCGACTATGGAGGCTCCGGCTGCAGGTGAGTGGGGCGGCCCGGGTCTAAATGTGAGCGGTGGGGGGAGGGGAAGGCGCGCGGAGGGATTCTATCCGGGGGGGGAGCATAAAAAGTAGACCCGTCGGGTCGCTGTTCATTTTCTGATCTATCCGCGTATGAAATAGTTCCCGTACGTATTATTCCCAGCGCCGGCATGGCCTCGCTTTCCTCAGCTACCGACCTGCCGGGGACTCCTCCAGTCCCCCCGGGCCGGCCTCACGGCAGCTGGGGAGCGGAACCCCAGAGCTAATGGGGGAGCTGCTGCTCGTCAGCCCCTCCCCCCCGGTATTGAGCCAACCTCCTGCTCCGAGCCCCCCCTCCCGCTGCTAGCCAGGCCAAGCCAGCCCCCTTCGCGCCACAGGCTGCGGGGTGACCGGCGGGGCTGCTCGCCACCTTCCTCTTCTTTTGGGGAGCGGCAGGAAGAGAGTCGCCACGCGCGCCCTCCCCGTGCCTCGCTTCGGGCCGGGACAGGACCTGCCGGAGCAGGGGGGGGGGGGATGATTTGCCTTTTCTAGGCAGGGGCCTGAGGCAGGCCCGCCCCCAGGGGGCGGGGCTTCCTTCTGCGGTGGGAAGTCCTCCTATGGGCAGGGGGAATCCCTTCCACTTGGGGAGGGGAGCCAGCCTTTGCCCTGTCTGACTTCCAGGCCCTGGCTTCAGTTCCCCGCTCCCCGTCTGCCTCTAGGAGCGAGCTGGGCAAGGAAGGTGGGTGCAGTCAGTGGGATCCTGAGTTCCTCCCTGCTGCCTGGAGATGGCGGTTCTGAGTCCCTCCAGCCCTTCCCACTGTATTGTGTGCCCCACCGTATGGTGGACAGACTCAGGCTGCCCAGGAGGGTTTTTGGCATGGAATATACTCTTAAGGAAGAAGTGCTGCTAAATCTCTCTAAGGAAGCTTCAGTGCTGTTAGATGTATTTAGAGCATTGCTTACATTCAGTTTCCTAAGGGTATCCTCGTCTACCAAAGCCAGGGGTCTAAACCAGGAGAGGGAAAACTACGGCCCCTGGGCTGAATCTGGCCCGTCAGGGTTTTCAATCTGGCCTGCAGGATTGCCAGCCCCGTGGTGCAGTGGGGCTAAGGCAGGCTCCCTGCCTGCCCTGGCCCTGTGCCGCTCCTGGAAGCGGCCGGCACCACGTCCCTGCGGCCCCTGGGGGATGGGATGGGGGGAGATGGGGAAGAGGGCTCTGTGCACTGCCCTCACCTGCAGGCACCGCCCCCTGCAGCTCCCAATGGCCGGGAACAGGAAACCGTGGCCAATGGGAGCTTCGGAGGTGGTACCTGCAGGTGAGGGCAGCACGTGGCGGAGCCGCCTGCCCCATCCCGCCCCCAGGAGCCACTGCCGGACATGCTGGCTACTTTCGGGAGTGATGTGGGGCCAGGGCAGGCAGGGAGCCTGCCTTAGCCCTGCTGCTCACTGCTGCCACTCGAGGTAAGCAGCACTGGGCCGGAGCCTGCACCCCGAACACATCCTGCATCCCAACCCCCTACCCTGAGCCCACTAATCCCCTGCCTTGAGCCCCCCCCTGCACTCTGCCCCCCGTGCCCTGAGCCTCCTGCCACATCTGCACCTCTCCTCCACCCCCCCACCCCCCTGCCCTGAGCCCCCACCCCCCTGCCGAGCCCCCTGCCGCACCCCGCACCCCTCCTGCACCCCAACTCCCTGCCCTGAGCCCCCAACCCCCTGCTGTACCCCACACCTCTCCTGCACCCCAAGCCCCTACCCTGAGCCCCCTCCTGCACACGGCACCCCCTCCCACACCCCACACTCCCTCCCACACCCCAACCCCCTGCCCCCCCCTACATTCATGGCCCTGCATACAGTTTCCCCACCCAGATGTGGTCCTCGGGCCAAAAAGTTTGCCCACCCCGGTCTAAACTGTTTAGAAGGGTGCCAGGAAAAAGTAGTTTCTAATGTTCATGTGTGAAAATAACTTACAAAGGGGAGGAACTATAAAATGTCCTGCTAACGTGCACTAAACTAGTGTCATTTTTTTTGTATTTCAAATGTCTATAAAAAAGCACGTTATGGCTATCTTGTGCAAATAGCAGAATCAATCTACATAATGTTATGTGAGGACATAGATTAAAATTGGAGACATGCCCTGCATTTTGGCCCCAGTTCAATAGTATTTGGGTGCCTTGAACTTGACTTTCGGCCAACTGTTGTGCAGAACGCCTACAGTTCCAGGTGATTTCAAGTAGAATTATGGATACTCTGCACTTCAAAAAGTCAGGGTCGAGGCATCTCAAGTAGGGTACCCAAAAATCAATAGCCAGTTTTGAGGATGTTGGTTAATTTTCTTATGAGTGTCTTCAGTGTCTTTTGCTTCAAGATACAGTACCTTGCAGGATAGGGTCCCTAAAGTGTAGAATGCAGCACCTGTGTTTGGCCACAAGAGGTTGCTACTAGAACATGGAATATAACTTGTGTTGTCTATGAATGTAAGATAACTATAGCCTTGTAGAACATTTAGTTAGATAGTTGGCGCATGTTTTTAAAATAATTATGTGAGAAAAGGTACATGTAGTATAAACCAGATATTTATATCCTAGTAGAGAGATTTTGTAGGATCTTTTATACAGTTATCGTAACAATAGGATCTCTACCAACATTGTAATCCACTATCCTATATACTAAGAACTTAACTATTGGTTATGTCCCTTGATAAGTAAATTGATCTCTTTAAACTGCAGCAGTGTGCATACAGACTTAATTTTCTTTTATGAATTTTGTCACGTGTGTCTATTTCAGCCATTTTTAGAAGAAAGTTTGATACATTTAATTCCTTCCTAAAATTGTTTCATGATCAGATGAAAGCAAGTACTAAGCATCAGTTTGCTTTCCCATCCTGACAGGCAAGAGCCTCACTTTCTGTATGTGATGAATAGGCCACATAAGCTTTTCATTGTTTAAATTTCCTGTTGACAAGGTATATTGTAATGCTGATTTTGAGATGTGGCATTGGAGTTTTTAGACTTGAGTCATCCTGTCTAGACTAAACAAGTAATTAAAGAATTTTTTTTCATCCAGTTCTGAAGTCTGCATAGTTCAGGAAGAATGTTTTTTTAGTTTTTTGATATATAATATACAAGAGAGAGAGAGACTTGAGACACTTTGGGCTAGGTCCACAAAGATTCAAGTCATGTCAAGTAAGGCACCCAAAAGTTGAGACATCCAAAATCATTGGCCGTTGTAGAAAATTTTGACATTATTGAATTAACCTTAAGGGATAGAATAGACCAATATTTTGTCTAATTTTAAAGAAAGCTATGCCCCGTGCACAAAGCTGCCTAAGTTCTGATACCACAGGGCAGCTTTGAGCCTTAGTCTCGATGGGATTCACAAACTAAATGTTCCGTCGCTTACCTTGCCATCAGGGCCTGATCCAGGAAATGAGGTCAGAGCACACCTGACATGCAAAAAAGATGGTGGTTCCAGTCTCTTATACCCAGTAGCTCAATAGATGGAATTCTCATGTGGGATACTCCGGATCAGGTCCCCACTCTGTCTGATTGGGAGCAGGGATTTGAACCTAGCTCTCCCATCTCCTTGCTGAATGTACTAATCACTGGGCTACAAGGTACCTATGGGTTTTTCTTTGTCCCTCCTGTTGAAACTGTTCCACTTTGTATAAAACACTTAAACATTGATTGCATCAGGGATTGGAACCCAGGTGAGCATGTTAATTACTGGGTTAGAGAGTCATTTTCACTTTCTCTGATGCAGACATCCCACCACCTCTTCTCAGGTCTCCCACATTCCAAGGAGGATTAAGTCACAGTGAGCTAAGGTCACTTTTAAGTGAGAGCATCTACATGAGGACTTAATGCACTTTAACTTCCTCACATTGACTTTTTGTACCTTTAGTTGATTTGTTATAACTTTCCTGAGAGTCCCTGTGTAGATAAACCCTAGTACTCCCAGTGTTGCCACTAAATGTAATGTAGACAAGAATCAACAGGAAATATGGCACCGTTTAGTGTCCTACAGCATGTGTAGCATTTTTAAACTTCTTGCTGAAGCTTTACTTGTGCAGAGCTTACTGATTAGAAACAATGAAATGATGATTTTCACCACACCAAAGAAAGAGAACTAAAATTAATGCCAGTATTTCCCCTCAATTTATAACTCTAAAATGTTAATGGATGGTGGTGGGACGGAAAGGCCTGAAGATCAAATCTTTGGCTAAGTGTCTGCTCCTGAGACAAATGTATGGGTAACATACAAGCTCCTTTTTTGAAGGATGGAAAAATGCAGTTGGCACAATTAGTTGCATTTCACAGGATTATGAAATTCTGCAGATTGCCTGAAGGTATAAAAATAAGTGCATTAGCATATTTCACAATATTTTGAAGAAAGTCTGACTTTTCTTTGTGTATCTATTTTAACCTGCTTATTTTCTATGTGGAATACCCTGACTACACATTGACTCAGCAGCAAGCCAACAAAACCCACAACTACATAGTAACACATATTTGAATACAGATTGCAAATATGCAGAAAATAGTGCTCCTCTCTGACAAGCCGAGAAGGGTTTGATGCCATTTTTCTATATGTCACTTTTGTTAATGCATTCAGAGTTGAAAGGGAGTAGCATAATATGTGATACTGCATATATTATAATTCTGTATATGTGCAGTTCAAAATATAAGTCTATTTACTACTTAACACATCACAAAGTTGTTCAGTTCTTTTTATGTTCAACTAAAATTAGTGGCTTGTTATTTGTTACTCCTGTGTTAAATATTAGCATGAAACTTAAATACTTCTTGTTTGAGCTAAAGTAGTTACACCAAGGAAAAAATCATATATATTCATATGTGAGTCCCCCTCCCCCTTTTCTGGAAAACCCTGTAAGGTTGCCTGCCGTGACTCAAGACCATGAGTACCAACCTCAAGGTAGACAGTTAAGAGCAAGGCCACAAACCCCAAATTAGTTGTGAGTTCTATATTTAGGCCTTGTCTACATAGCACAGTTTTATTGTCAAAAGGCAGTTTTTTGCGGACAAAACATGGTGGTGTACACACTACAAAGCTACTATTGGCAGCAAAACTCTGCTGTTTTGCCAATAAAATAAAACCACCTTGAGAAGGGGCATAGAGCTTTCTGCGGTAAAGTTAAAGTGGCAAAGCGTCAGTGTAGATGCTGCTGTTCGTTATGTCACCATAACTGGCCTTCCCTAGTATCCCACAAGGCCCACCACCATGACCACTCTGCTTACTGTTTTGAACTCGGCTGCCCTGCGGGCATGCGCCCTTCACCTTTGAAAGCTCCAGGAAGCTTTGACATTCCTCAGTGTGGAGAGCTTTCCGATCTGCTGAGGATGCTGCTCATGGTGGCTGAGGAGGCTGTGGAAGAATTCGCAGGGAATCACAGAATCTTCAAGACTGTTGCTGCAGGGGTGAAGGGGGGGGAAGAGACTGCTGTGTAGAGCCAGGGGATGTTGTGGAGGGGTGTCCCCCTCCCCCAGGATTGGTTGCCCAGGCTGCTGTCTGAACTTAGAGACAACACACACACTTTCCCAGTGCACACTGTCTTTCTCACATATGCGCTTCCCCCCACTACAGTCTCTCACATGCTTCCCCAATACACACTTTGTTTCTGTCTCTTCTTCCCCACACACACTCCCTGTCACACACTCCTTCCCTCCCTCCACACTTCAGTTGAAAAGCGGCTGGCAATCTAGTAGGATGCCCATGGAACGATGGGATTGAGAAACCTGCATCATGTGACGCTGTACCTGGCCCATGAGGCATTGCAAACCCTTTCCAAAGAAACCTGAAGCCAGTTGCATAGTGGGATAGCTACCCACAGTGCACTGCTCTCTGTGTCAATGCAAGAGCTGCTAGTGTGGATGCTCTCTGCTTATACAAGGAGCATAGTGTGGACATGCAACAGCAGTTTAATTAAAGCGGCATAATTTTTGTCAACAAAACTCTAGTGTAGACAAGGCCTGAGATGTCCCCAACCAATTATCAAGTGTGAGCTCCTCAGGCACTAAAACAAACTTAATATGGAGTCACAGACAGTCCCTTGGGTACTCCAATCTATCTTGCCACCCATGTGAGCATACCTTTGTGATAGATGGTCTCTTACACCAAGAATAAAAGCAATATTCAAGTTACTTCCAGTCCCGAAGGACCAGTCATGTATCCCAAGTCATTGCACCTTAGATCTTACTCCAAACACAACACTTGCGGCCAATCCTATAATAAACTATAAAGATTTATTAAATAGAAAAAGGAAACCAGAGAATTATTTACAAAGTTAAAACAGGTAAACATAGATACACAAATGAGTTGCATTCTTACATTTAAAAAGGTAATAAAAGCTGCTGTAATCAGATTCTATATGTTGTTTAGGGCTAATTCAGGCTAAGCTGCTGGGGATCTTTCTCTTATGCTGAGAAACATTTTGCCCCACAGAGTCCAAGCAGCACACAAATACCAACTTCCTTTTCTTTGTAGTTTTATCCCCCTCCTGCTGAGCTGAGCTGCAAACTCAGCTGATGGGAGGGGTCCACTTGCATGACTCACTTTCACAGGGAGGAGAGCAGAACAACAGAAGTCTTTTGTCCTCTTGTTGATGGTATGTAGGGAGAGCCCAATTGCAATGTGCCACACGAGTCTTTCTGGTATCAATAAACCTTTTGTTTTGGAAAGGGTGTAACACTTTCTATTGAAGATCAGCCCTTCTTACTAATTAATATCTCTCTCCTGTGTGGTGATTTACCTGGTCACAGAGGCTCACAATACAGCTGTTCAAATATTACCTGAGGGATACAGATGTTGTGAGATTAATGCATGCAGCAACTCACAGGTGGGAAGCGGCGGCCAGCACATCCCTCAGCCCGCACCGCTTCCTGCAGCCCCCATTGGCCTGGAGCAGCGAACTGCTGCCAGTGGGAGCTGCAATCCACCAAACCTGCGGACGCGGCAGGTAAACAAACCAGCCTGGCCCGCCAGGCGGCTTACTCTGGTGGGCTGCGTGCCGAAGGTTGCCGATCCCTGCTATAGAGTCTAAACACATTCTTATAATTCAAATCCTTTTTTTAACTGTCTAACACACAGGTGAGCCAGAGTGTTCCAGCTTTGTATTTGTCAACGTTCAGTTGAGACATGGGGAGCTTGGCATAAGCTGGCACTGGCCTGCCCGTGTCACAAACCCACAGATTGTAATACGAGGGGTTTGGAGCTGAAAATCTCCTTTTTGTGTGTAAGTAGTTGTAACTAAAAGCATAATTTTGTAAGGAGAGCTATGCGTCCGCCTTTTGATATAATGAAAAGCATCAGTTGTTATATTGCACATGAGTTTTGAACATCAATCCTTTTATGTTTATTTGCTCAGTCATGATCCTTATGTTAGTGTATTATCATTTGTCCTATTACAATGCAAAACTGCAATATGACTTATAATTCCAGACGTGTTATATTGTGTGCAACCGGCTGCAGATTTTACGTGTGTGTGTGTGTGTGTGCAGCAATGCCAAAGTAGCAGAGTTTTGTATTTGTGTAGCATATAGCAACAAAGTGAGAAAGAAATTCATTACTTAGGGTATGTCTACACAGCAAAGAAAAACCCGTGGCTGACCCGTTCCACCCAACTCGGGCTGTGGGGCTGTTTCATAGCTGCCTAGACTTCTGGGCTCAGTGGGAGCCTGGGCTCTAGGCCACTGGTGGGAGGGTCTCCGAGCTTGGGCTCCAGTCTGAGCCCGGAATTCTACACAGCAACGAAACAGCCCCGCAGCTCGAGCCCCATCAGCCCAAGTTGGCTGGCACGGGCTAGCTGTGGATTTTTCTTTAGACCCACCCTTAGTGTTTTTACAGCGAGACTTGCCAGAGGCTGCATTGGCATGCCCTGCTGGTAGATGAGTTATAACTGGACCATGTCGCACAGGGCAGTATTGGTACAGTATTCGTGTACACAATGAGAACACTGATATAGTGGCAGATGTTAATTTGCAGTAATATATAGGTGTTTGCAGAATATTTAAAATTCCTGCTTAGTTGTCTTACAGTGAGTTCTCTGTGCAGTACAGTTAACATGCTAAGATGTATTGTGGTGAAGCTCTGTGGGATCTGTTCTTCACTCAGTCCACAATCATAGCTGCTTTTACAGGTGTGAGCACTGAGAGTGATTTGGACCTGTAGCTCACATTGAGGAACTTAGACCTGTTGGAGGAGGGAGAGCAAGAATATGGCTGCCAAAAAAGTTTTTATTACGTATTTCCAATTATTTTGTGTTTGGGATTAACATTTTATTAAGCTCAGAAGATTCTCTTCTCAATCTTGGCTAATCCCACAATATTTTAGGCTGTACTCCCTGGATGTGCATGAAGGCAAAAAGGAATTTGCATGCAGTGGTTTCAAGGGTTTTCAAACAGGAAATCTAAAAGTGTTTTAATAGGTCTTTTATCTAAAGATTGAGTTATTGAATGTTGTGTTTTATGTCGTTTAATCTGTGCTCAAACCCCCTGGAATAGGGCAAGTAGGGGTGCTGTGTCCACGCTAGGGAGCACAAGTACTTGCCTGCCTATCTCTGCAAGCTGCTGAAGGAGTGAGGACACTGGGAGGAGCTGACCTTGGGGAATTAGGGAGGAGTAGAATGGCGGAGGAGTGGGGAGCTAGGAGGAGCTGGAAAGGAGTAAAGGGAAGCTAGGAAACAAGGTATGGGGAACTGAACCAGAGCCATGGCTGTGGGATTCAGTGGGAAGTTGGGAAATGCTGAAGCTGGAGAGCTGCCAGCTGTGTTGCTGGAGTAGAGACCATTGATCTGTGGCTAAGGCCTTGTGTACACTGTGGCTTTGTTTTCACTGCCAAAAAGGTGTGTGTTTACAGTGACAGAACTATCTCTCTGTGAAATTCTAGTGGAGACAAGGCACTGTAGCTTTTACTGTGATGTAGTTAGGCAAGCTCACCTGTGAGAGGGGCATAGTGTTGACCTTGCCTTTTTATATCATGGTAAAAACTACCAACTTGTGTCTACTAAGATTTTCCAGCAAGATAGCTAATACACATTAATTATCTCAATGTAAAATACAAACTGAAAAGTCACCTTTTTTGACACTGAAGACAAAGTCTTAGCTTTTAACTCGACCTGTTGACTCGTACGAAAACTACAAACTGCTTTGTCTTCACTAGGATTTTAACTTGAATAAAGAACATACTTTTTGCACACTAAAGCCAAGGCATAAATGGAGAAGCAGGGTTGTGGGAGGTGCAAGAAAACAAGTACCCTGTGGCAGAGTGGATGTGTAGGTGAGTGAGTATAGAGAATGTGCGTGTAATTTAGGAGTATGTGGTCCGGTATAGAGAGGGGAAGAGTAAGAGAACCTAATGGAGAGTATAAAAGATATTGGGGAGGGGAAAGAAAGGGAAATATTGAAATGGCACATATATGCTAGGAAGCAAACGAAATAGTGGAAATGAAGAATGGTATAAATTAAGGAAGGAAAGAGTTACTAAACAGAAGGAAAAATTGGACTGAAGGAACTACGGTAGAACCTCAAAGATATGAACAACAGAGTTACAGACTGACCGGTCAACTGGACACCATGTGGAAGGGAAGTAAGCAATCAGGCAGCAGCAGAGACAAACAAACAGTAAATACTATATTGTGCCTGTATTGCATCTTAGGCCTTGGCTACACTGGCGTGTACAGCGCTGCAACTTGCTGCGCTCAGGGGTGTGAAAACGCCCTCCCCTCCCCCGAGCACAGCGAGTGCAGCGTTGTACAGCGCCAGTGTAATCAGCGCCTGCAGCGCTGCATGCTCGCTCCCAGCGCGGCAATCTATTCCCCTCAGAGAGGTGGAGTACTTGCAGCGCTGTGATTTCTCAAGTGTAGCCAAGGCCTTAAAAGTAGGCACATCTGCGCTGCCTGTCCCTTCCCCCACTCGCCATGTGGAGGGCAGCCACTTATAGGTAGGAGGTGAAGACGCTGAATTTCACAGGCGCAGATGTGGAGCAGGCAGAGCAGGAGTAGTGCTGGGGACAGGTCTGCAGCTTTCCTGTAAGCCGGGGCACATTTTCCCCCCCTCCCTGGGAAAGAAACTTCCTGAGCTCCTGCTAGAACCTGGCCTGGAGTGTTTGCGGCTGGAGCTGGAGCCCAAGCTCCTGCCTGCATGCTCAGCTCTGGAGGAGCCGCTCAGTTTTAAAGGGCCACAGCCTGCACTGGGTGCCCACTGATACCGTGGTTCCCCAGGGTGCCTCACTCATCACCCTTGCAGCCAGGGGGCTAGAACCAGCTGCCTGTGCACACCCCCCATTGCCGGGCAGCCACTTACAGGTAAGAGGTGAAGATGCTGAAGTTCGCAGGCACAGCTGTGAGCCATAGGCGCTGACGCCATGGGTGTTCCGGGGCTAGAGCACCCATGGGGAAAAATTGGTGGTTGCTCTGCACTCACTGGCAGCTTCCCGCCCCAGCTCACCTCCGCTCCACCCCCTCCCCTGAGCATGCCGTGTCCCCGCTTTTCCCCCTCGCTCCCAGTGCTTGCTGCCGCAAAACAGCAAGCGCTGGGAGGGAGGGAGGAGGAGGGGAAACGCGCATGCTTGGGGAAGAGCCAGGGCCGGGGCGGGGATTTGGGGAAGGAGTCCAATAGGGGCAGGGAGGGGGTGGAGTTGGGGCGGGATGTTGGGGAAAGGGTTGGAATGGGGGCGGGGCAGGGGTGGAGGCGGGGCGGGGCCGGGGCAAGCACCCACTGGCGCCGGGAAAAGTTGGCGCCTATGCTGCGAGCCCCCACTCCGAGCAGCCTGCCCTGAGGAGCATAAACATCTTGTTCAGAGTTACGAACATTTCAGAGTCATGAACAATCTCCATTCCTGAGGTGTCCATAACTCTGAGGTTCTACTGTATACAGTAAAATTGGGAGGAAAGAGACAAAGGTATTATGTGGTCTTGCAAGCACTTGGGCATATGTCTAAATTTAAGCATGTGCCTAAGTGCATGCAGGATCAGGGTCTTAATCCTGAGGTTAGCGTTGCATTTAATTATGGAGTTACATTTGCTTTTGACTCCTGTAGAACTGCAAGAAGTATTATTAGATATATATGTTTTAAAATATTGGCTGTGCTGATAATTTTAGCTAATTGCTTGGGATACCTATTACCATGATTTGTTTAATGTATTGGTATGTGTGAAGGGCCGGCCTTATGGAAAATGGCACCCTGGGTGAGGCTGGAGGTGTAGCAGGGTTGGGGGCTGGAGCTTGGTTGGGGGCGGAGTGAGGCGGGAAAGCAGGGGCTAGGGGCAGAGGGACGGAGCAGAGGTGCAGGTGGAATGGGTGATGGGGGTGGACTGGGGCTGGAGGCGGAGCTTGGGGTAAAGCTGGGGGTAGGGGGATGGAGCAGAGATGCAGGCAGCGCAGGGGATGGGGGAGGACCAGGGCTGGAGACGGACTGTGGCTGTGAGCTGAACAGGCCTGGGGGCGGAGCCAGATGAGGGCAGCGGGGAGGGGGGGGTTCTTATTGTAACACCCTCTTGACAGCACACACACCTCCCATGGTGTCAAGGTTGACTGCTCCTAAGGCTGGCCTTGTATATACGCATGTGTAAATATATAGAGAGAATATACTTCTTTCTGCCTAGGAATACCCCTGGAAGAGTTTAATTTCAGTGAGTTTTTTTCCTTTATAAAATATTTTAAAACGGTTACAGTTTGGTTAAAAAAGTATTTCTAGACTGTTCCCATCACACAATCACCGTGACAGTCTAAAAGCATATTTTATGATCGGTTTCAGAGTAGCAGCCGTGTTAGTCTGTATCTGCAAAAAGAAGAACAGGAGTACTTGTGGCACCTTAGAGACTAAGGTGCCACAAGTACTCCTGTTCTTATTTTATGATCGTATTTCAACCATCATGTTTTTTTTTTTTTTTTTTTTAATTAAGCTCTGTTGTAGCTTTGAAAAGTGTCAAGCTACGTGTTACCTGTTTGAGTCAATTTTTTTTATGGTGCTTTAAATCAAAAGGTAGGGATGTTGTCTTGTGGTTAGTGGAGGGGACTGGGAGTCAGGAAGCCTGGGTTCTGTGCCAGGGTATGAAACTTGCTGTATAACTTTGGGAAAGTCACTTAATCTCCCTGTGCCTTATGCTTGATAAGTAAAATGGAGATATTTTTCAAACATTAACTAATTAAGCCTCACCACATCCCTGGGAGTTAGGAAAGTGCTTGAGATATTTGGAAGAACAATATGAAGAAAAGGTATAGAAACAATTTGTTTATAAATTTTATTTGTTACCTGCTTAATGTTAATGTTAACTTAATATTAATCCTTTATTTGTTCACTTTTAATGTTGGATTTTTTGGAGGAGGGCTTTTTTTCTTTGTTTTTGTCTTGAATTCATTTTGGCACTTTTTAAATTTAAAATTATATTAAAATTGAGGTTTACGTCACTTGAAGCTTATTGCTTATTCAAAGAACACAGCTATCAAATATATTTAGCAAACTGAATATTTCTTAATATTTTTGGCTGATATTCATATTATTTGTTTACCGGCATACTTAATTGATTTATGGTTTCTTTGATTCTCAGCATACTTAATTTCTGTCTAATTAGTTGCTCTGTTGATTTCCCACCTAATTAATTATCCACTGCTTAATCATTGATTCTGTGCATACTTAAGTGACTTATTGCTTATTTGATGCTTTGCAATTAATTGACTCTTTAATTAATCGCCCTGTTGCTTCACCACCTAATTAGCACCTGGTTGATCAATTGTCAGTTGCTTACTCATCACCTAATTGTTTAAGAACTATGATCAGCATACGTATTCTTCTGCTGTCTGGACCCTGCCCTTCTCCTCTGCCCATTCTTCCTAACATTCTCCTTGTTTTCACTTCTCTACTCCAGTTTTATTGCCTTATATTTCCCCTATTAATTCACATCCTGCTTCTGCATTCTACTCTGTGACATTTCCCCATCACCACAATCCACACTCTTCACTGCCACCCTTTCTGTCCTTTGGCTCCATATATTCCAACTTTGCCTTCACTTTACTGTGTTCGTACCCCTTTTATTATATCATGGCTGATATTATCTTGTAAGCTCCTTGAGGGAGACCCTGGTTTTTATTTATTTATTTATTATTTTTATTTTTTTATTATTGCCAGACACTTATCTCACTTGAGTTCTGTAAAAAATACTAATATTATCTGACTGTTTATGCACTCAGTAGTCTTCTAATAGTAGCTGATCACTCCTCCTCTAGTACTCTTGCTGTTAAGAGCGAAAGGGGAAAAAGATGACCCCAAAAACACTTACCAGCAAAATTTAAGACGGGATGAGGAGGCAGCAGAAAGTGGGTCAATCAGTCAGTTCTTCTCTTCACCAACGGTTCAGGAAGGGGAGAGCAGACCAAAGGGAATCTAGGTATCAACTAGAAGATAATAAGACCCCAGAAAGTGAATGTCATCTGAATATTGGAGCATTCATCTCTCTCTAATGGCCACTGCATATTAACCTTTTCATTTTTGTTTAATGTTCATAGATATTTTTACTCTGCATAGCATGAATCTTAAATACATATTTACATTTAGAAAGAACAGTTTTGACCTGCTGGGCAAATAATATGCTTCATCTTAAAAAATGAATACGTATTAAGCAAGTAGAGTGGAGTCTATTCAACGTATCATGTACATAATATGCATTTTTAAAAATTGCCATAATATGTATGTGCCCAAGACTGCAGAGTGGCTGGGAAGGAGCCATACTGATCTTTTGAGAACACATTATGCGCTTTAAATAACTGCTTACATCCATAATCTAATGAAACATAATTTTAAGAGTTTTCCTGCAACATAAGGATGTTAAAGGAGTTGTAGATGTATGCTCTGTGCATTAGTTTGAAAATAACGCAACTATCTCCAAAGATGAGATAAGAGGATGCTGTCATTAAAAAAACAAAAAAACCCCACACAAAGACAAAACAAACACAACCCCTCTCCCTCCCCGCAAGAATAAAAATAATGCACACACAAGTTCAGTAGCAGAGGGGAGGCTATCCAGTTTATTGCACTGGATGCAGCATGTATGATACTCCTGGGGGAATTCTGTGCCACTGCGTAATGCAGAATTTTGCAGAAATTAATGTTTTTTGCCCATCATTTCCTTTCCGTCATAAATGGGCTGTAGTGCTACTGGCTACCAATAGGGGACGCTGGACTTGGGAATGCGCAGCTCGCACGTAGAAGACATTGGTGGGGGAGGGCGGGGGGAGAGTAGAGAGTTCCTGGCAGCTGCAGTTACCCACATGCCCAGAGGGAAGGAGATGGTGGCGTGCAGGAAACTTCACACAAGCTTGGGACCCAGCAGCAGGCTGTTTTTCCCTCTGGATCTCTGGGTGATAGGGGGATGGGTATCTGGGCTTAGGGGGGTGTCATGGGTGGGCTCGGGGGAGGGGGATAGGTGTCTGTCCTGGGGGACCATGGCTGGGCTCAGGGAGGGAGAGGGATACTTGTCTGGTCTGGGGGGGGGGCGTGGCTGGACTCAGGTGGAGGGGTTGCGGGTGTTTGACCCCCTGGCTGGGCTCAGGGAGAGGAGGAGGGAGAGAAACAAGAACTGGGTTGTCATAGGGGTTTCTTTAACTCTCTATTCCTGGGGGAAAATTTGTGTTTGTCTTTATTGTTACAGACATACTTGTTGACCGGTAATTTGAAATAAATTACCAAAATAATTGAAACTGACGTGATTATGTAATGTTACTTTGACAAATAAAGTTTGCAGAATTTTAAAATATTGGGTGCAGAATTTTTAATTTTTTGGCTCAGAATTCCCCCAGGAGTAGTATGATTATCTGCCTTGTGGGCAGGTGGCATACATGTGCATTAGGGCCATGAGCTACTTGCACAAAGAGACTGAGTATGGGCTCTTGAGACCAGAGTGATGGAACTGGAAGAATTAAGGCAGATCAAGAAATACGTAGGAGAGACTTTCTGGGACACGGTAGAGCAGACCCACCTCAATCTGATGTTCTCTGTGCTTTTGAGGCAGATGAAAGTCTTGGAGAAGGAGAACATCAGGCTAGAGCGGAGGTAAATGATCCCATAGTTGGGACTCTCCTTGCAGATGATGTTATGGTATTCTCTTGCACTGAGGATACCTCTCCAGGGGAGGGAACCCCTGTTGTTAGGAAGAGCCAGATAATAGTAATGGGGGACTCAGTTGTTAGAAATATAGATAGTTGGTTTTTGATGATCAAGAGAACAACATGGTGAATTGCCTGCTGGGTGCAAAGGTTGCAGACCTCTTGAGACATCTAGACAGGCTTATGCTGGGAAGGAGCTGGTGGTCATGGTACACATGGGACCAGTGACGTAGAGAGGCAGGAGAGCGGCCCTGGAAGCCAATTTTAGGCTGCTAGATAAGAGATTAAAGACCAGGACCTCCATAATAGCATTCTCTGAAATGCTTCCATTTCCATGCGCTGGGCCAGTTAGATAGGCAGAACTGAAGGTCTCAATGTGTGGATGAGACGATGGTGATCGGAGGAGGGATTTATGTTGATTAGGAAGTGGGGAATCTTTTGGGAAAGAGGAGCCTATACAGGAAGGCTGGGCTCCACCTAAACCTGGGGTTCCCAAACTTGGTTCGTTGCTTGTTCAAGGTAAGCCCCTGGCAGGCCACGAGACACTTTGTTTACCTGAGCGTCTGCAGGTACGGCTGCTCGCAGCTCCCAGTGGCCGCGGTTTGCCGTTCCAGGCCAATGGGAGCTGTAGGAAACGGTAAACAAAGTGTCTCACGGCCTGCCAGGGGCTTACCCTGAACAAGCTGCGAGCCAAGTTTGGGAACTCCTGACCTAAACCAAAACAGAACCAGACTGTTGGCATGTAAAGTTAAAAAGGTCATAGATAGGGCCCTACCAAATTCATGGTCCATTTTGGTCAATTTCACGGTCATAGGATTTTGAAAATAGTACATTTCATGATTTCAGCTATTTAAATCTGAAATTTCACGGTGTTGTAATTGTATGGGTCGTGACCCAAAAAGGAGTTGTTGGGGGGGGGGGGTGGCAAGGTTATTGTAGGGGGAGTTGTGGTACTGCTACCCTTACTTCTGCACTGCTGCTGGTGTCGGTGCTGCCTTTAGAACAGGGCAGTTGGAGAGCAGTGGCTACTGGCTGGGAGCCCAGCTCTGAAGGCAGTGCCGCCGCCGGCAGCAGCACAGAAATAAGGATGCCATGGTATGGTATTGTCACCTTTACTTCTGCACTGCTGCCTGCAGAGCTGGGCCCTCAGTCAGCAGCCGCCACTCTCCGGCCCCCCCCAGCTCTGAAGGCAGAAGCGCAGAAATAAGGGTGGCATGGTATGGCATTGCCATCCTTACTTCTGCGCTGCTACTGGCTAGGCATTGCCTTCAGAGCTGGGCGCCTGGCCAACAGCCACCACTCTCTGGCCACCCAGCTCTGAAGGCAGTGCAGAAGTAAGGGTGGCAATAACACGATCCCCTCTAAAGTAACCTTGTGATCCCCCGCAACTCCATTTTGGGTCAGGACTCCCAATTTGATAAACTCTGGTCTCGCCCGTGAAATCGGTATAGTACAGGGTAACAGCACACAAAAGACCAGATTTCATGGCGGGGAGACTAGATTTCATGGTCCATGATGCGTTTTTCATGGCCCTGAATTTGGTAGGGCCCTAGTAGTAGAGGAGTTTTTAAACTAACAGCTAGGCCAGGGGCGAGCAAACTTTTTGGCCTGAGGGCCGCATCGAGTTTCGTAAATTGTATGGAGGGCCGGTTAGGGGAGGGGGTCGTGGCCCAGCCCCCATCTCCTATCTGCCCCACTCCCCTCAGGACTCCTGCCCCATCCAACCCCCCTGTTTCCTGACGGCCCCTCTGGGACCCCTGCCCCATCGACACCCCCCCCACCGTTCCCTGTCCCCTGACTGCCCCTGGACTCCCGCCGCCCCATCCAACCCCTCCTCTCATTCCTGACGGCCCCCCCGGGACCCCTGCCCCATTCAACCACCCCTTCTCCCTGTCCCCTTCCTCCCCATCTAACCCCACCTCCTTCCTGACTGCCCCCCTGCCCCCATTCAACCCCTGTTCCTCCCCCGACCACCCCAACCCCTATTCACACCCCCACCCCCTGACCACCACCCCAAACTCCCCTGCCCTCTATCCAACCCCCCCTGTTCCCTGCCCCCTTACTGCGCTGCGTGGAGCACTGGTGGCTGGTGGCGCTACAGCCGTGCCGCCCGGCTGGAGCCGGGCCACACTGCCGCTGCCACCACACAGCACAGAGCACTGGGTCAGGCTGGGCTTTGCAGCTGCGTTGCCCCAGGAGCTCACAGCCCTGCCGCCCAGAGCATTGCGCCAGCAGCGGAGCGAGCAAGCTGAGGCTGCGGGAATGGGGGAACAGCGGGGGAGGGGCCGGGGGCTAGCTTCCTGGGCCAGGAGCTTGGGGGCCGGGCACGATGTGGCCCTCGGGCCGTAGTTTGCCCACCCCTGAACTAGGGGAAAGCTGACTGGTATGGAGAAGCTCATGGGGTGATCAATTGGACACAATAATACCAGGGTACAAAATAATAATAATGACGGAATAGGTCGCATGGGAGGAGGATGGGGAGTGGCACTGTATGTGAAAGAAAACAGAGTCAAATATAGTAAAAATCTTAAATGAATCACACAGTACCATAGAGCTTGAAAAGTGTACCAAACACCTACCAATTGGAGGGTTAGACCTACTAGTTAGAGGCAGATACAAAGGATAAGTGAGTGGGAGGTGAGGTCCAGGTATATAAACCCGGTGTGACGCTCAGCTTTCCTTGCCATACAGAGCTGTTAGTTGAGGGTAAAATGCTGGGATATTTATCAGGGTGCTGTCCCTGAAATCTGTTCAGGACACCATCTTGTATCATCTTTTGACTAGTAGATGTCTGATAAACTTGAAGTGGAATTCCTCAGTGATACTGAAAAAGAAAAGGAGCTTTTATTTCTTTTGTCCCTTGGAAAGCCTCCTTGCTGGGGGGTGTGTGTGTGCACACGTGTCCATCTGTCCATCCATCCATATCTCTCTCCTGGCTGTGAGGAGATGCGGGGAAAGTGTTGTCCTTTATTTTGCTCTTCACCTACCTAATGTTGTTGTTTTCTATGAAAATACTAATTTAAAACTATAATGCAGTCCTTCTCGCAGTTGGTGATTAGCTAGTTTGGGTAAACAAAATAAAAAAAAATAATCTGAGTGACTAGTAGGTTTTTAAGTAAACTGCTGATGTCAGAACTGTTAATGATTCTCTCTCTATTTTACAGGAATCAATTCCATCTTCATGTGTAAACTTTGTAACTTATTTTCACCGAATCAGTCAGAATTGTTGTCTCACGTCTCTGAGAAGCACGCAGAAGATGGGATTAATGTGGATGACATTGTTATTCCTCTCAGACCACTTACAGCACCCACAAATACAAGCAAAAGTGGAGAAGGTACTGGCACAAATTGACAGGGATGCAATTTCCAATTACCAATTTAATTTTTAAAAAATATGTGCTGTGATGACTAAACTGTGTATAGTTAGTTGCATGATTTGTTTCTGTAGAGATCAGTTTTCATTACTTAAAACTGAGTTTTGTTCAGTACAAAATAGATAGGAAAAGGGACTTGGAAAAACTTAACATGTGGTACAGGATGATTATATTGGTTTATTGATTTTAAATGTCAAGTGTTTCTGAGCCTCCTTCCTGAAGCTTTAATTTGGAGTTTTGTGACTAACATTGTCTAGCACTAACAGTGGAAACAGTTAAATTTGCCTAGACAATCAGCCAGCACATCAGAAAAAAAGAATCTACAGACTTTGCCAAGGTGGCTGATTGAATGTTGCCTCAAGATGTCTGTCTAACTCTGTGTGAGTTCCATTTCAGATATCATCACTCTATGCAAAGATGAAAATAGCGTGATTCATAATTTATAATTGTGCATAGACACTAGTGCTATTAAATTAAGCCATCCAGTAGTCAAAGGTTGAATTAGTTACACAAAATAATTATCATCAGCTACCCATGGTAATAAATGTAATTTCCTCCACTGCTGAGAGTAATTGCAAATCTTTGTGATAATGTGGGGGTTAAAATAATTCAGATTTCATGACAACACATTCTTTCTTGAGCCCTAGCGGACAACTGGTTTATATTTTTGGCTAATCCTTTATTTTACTGAATCACTAAGATTTTGTGAATACCTTGTCATGTGATTGTTAAATTCTGTCCAGAGTATATTAAAAGCATATTTTTAAAAAAATACTGAAGCCAGTTTAAATAATACTTTTCATATCTATAGTATATGCATATGGTAGGTCTTCATTTACTAATTAGCAGTCTCGATTGATGGCTTTATAATTGCGTTAAATCTACACAGAGTGAAGATCTCAGGCATGCAGAATACATCTTCCTTTGTCATAGTTTTGTACCCAGTAACCCTTCATAAATTGTAGACAGTATCTCTGAAAAACAGTGAAACTTGCGTCCATTTTACAATACATATGTATTTTTTAGTACAGTACACCTCTACCCTGATATAATGCTGTCCTCGGGAGCCAAAAAATCTTACCGGGTTATAGGTGAAACCGTGTTATATTGAACTTGCTTTGAGCCACCGGACTGCACAGCCCGCCCCCCTGGAGCACTGCTTTACCACGTTATATCTGAATTTGTGTTATATCGGGTCGCGTTATATCAGGGTAGAGGTTTAGTTTTGTGTGGCAGGGACTGTCTGCATTTTGTCTTCTAAGGAGCTAAACACACTCTCATTGCTTAACAAATAATATGTAATAAATAAAGAGGTATCAGACTTATGCAGCTTTACTTAAGAAATGTTGCCATTACTTCTTTGCATATCTAATTATGAGGAAAAGTAACAGCTGTGCTATTTTTTAAAGTTGTCTTCTCATAAAGCTGTCTGAATAATTCTTTTCTGTTAGCCTTAATTTGCTCTATCTAGACCATATGGCTGCAGCTTTTTCAAATTACATATAACAACTCCTACCACCCAGAAGACTATTTCAGTCTTCTTAAGTGAGTTCCCCACAACTTAAAAAGATTTTCAACCCATATAAGTATTTGCTCCTCTACTGTAGTTAGCACAGACTTTTTGTTGTTGTTTCCAGTAGTCTGTTGGAAAATGTAGGATATTTATAGCACTCTTCACTGGAGTGATGTAAGGGATTGTGTGGGAAATATTCCTTCATGACATTACGTTTTCCTCTCCTGTAGAGAAATGTACAGTGGACAAGGGAGTGAACACTTTTTTCTTATAAAATTCTGTTCAGTAAGCCCTGATGTGCTTCTCTTCTGTGTACTTCAACAAGGTTAATACTATAACAGATGTGATTGGGTATGACTGAGGGCTGGTAATCTAGAAATGACAATCTCTTTTAAGAGCTTGTTGAGTGGTATACAATAACATTGTACTTTGCTAGACAGCATGATCTGTATTGTAAGGATAGGAAAAAAACAAGGTTATTACAGGTACCTGAGTTGGTGAATGTTGAGGTTTTATTGAAGCCCTTTTAGGAGTTCTATCTGAGGAATAATTAATGTTTTTGTAGCATTATGAAACTGTAAAATACTAGGTAAGTGCTAAATATTATTATTGTTGTTGCTCCCTATCTCAATTTTACCAGATATACATGCTTTTAGTAGTTAGATCATGCTGCCTTCAACAATTGGTTAATCTTAACCATTTTTGTTATCTTCAGTAATACTGATTTTACATTTTTATATCACCTCTTGTTCAAATGAGTCCCAATACACTTTGACAGCTGTTGCTATTGATAATACAGATTACTCATAAATATTGCTGTGTCCAACACTGAAGTACAGACATCTCTGACATGGAAAATGGCAGCCATTTAAGTAAGCCTGCATGACAGATTAGGATACACTGCTTCTTTTGAATGCAAAACCCTCTCTAAATTTATCTTTAAGGCCACCATCTTCTGCTCTATGGGAGAGGTATCATGTAAGTATTTTGTATCACGCCTGGTGCTCTGGGGCCTCTGTTCTGCAAATATAAATATTAAATTATAAGAAGAAGATAAGCTTTTCCAATTGAAACTCCTGGGGGAATTTAGATGAGGCAGAACACATACTGCCCACATTGGGATTTGGCCAGGATTCTTGAGTTAACACTAATAAACTTACAAAAAGTGAAGTGCGATCTTCTTCTAGCAAAAGGTCAGGGCCTCTTATTTTTTGTCTCATTTGAAAGACACCCTCTGCCCTTCTAACACCACGCTGAGGTGTTTGTTCATACCAACTCAAGAAAGAATGCCATCTGATGAATCACCAGGATCGTTTTCTATACTACCTAACCCTGCTTAGGCTGATATCCTTGAACTGCCACTGCATCAACATGGTTGGTGGTATAAGGGGATGCAGGGTCAGATTGTCACTACATAATCTACATATTACATAGGATTGAAAGAGGGGTGATAGGTAGAGACAGAAGGAATGAAGAATAAACTGATTGCATCTAAAATGCACAGTCTTTTAATTCATTCATTAAACTGTCCCACTCAGAACAAAAAAACAAAAAACAAAAAACTTTTCTCCCAAGGCTTCTGCTCTTTGGTGCACAACTGATTTTTGGTTAAACTTTCTTGTTAAGTTGTATGGTACCATGTAATTCTGTGCTAAAATAATACATGTCTATATACAAATTGCCACATACATGTAGTATAAAGAGGTTGGTACATCCAAAATATTTCACTATTGAGTGGGTTGGGGGTAGGGACGGGGCTAGTCTTGGAGATAGTCAAGAGGGCACGTTGGTGTCTCTTTGGATCATTTACCGCAATAGAACACAAATACTTCCTGGAATTTTTACAGTGTTCTGTATAATTTGAGTCTGTACTAGGGAAACTTCAAGGGAATAATTTTAAAATATTTTTTTCTGAACAATAACACAAGGGGTTCATCAATAGTAATCTTTTGGACAGCACTGTACACATGTTCTGAATTTTTTCAGACAATTGATCATTAAATTGACTCATTTTAAGAAGCCTGTGTGAATAATTGCTAGGAAACAGCAGTCTAAAAATAGTTTTTATGTGGTTTATTCCATTAGTGTCTTTTTAAGTGTCATCTTTTTATTTTTTTTTTGGTCTGTGGGGATTTAATTATATATCATGGAATGTCTTCCCAACATGTTCTCATCTGCATCCAATACTGATCAGCATGAAGATTTCTCTGGAGAAGCTTGTGGTATAGGGTAGAAATCATCAGAAATAGCTATGGATTTTTAATGAGATATTATTGGGGGTATTTTAAGGGATATTGTCTGGATTTTTTTAAAAAAATACTAATTTAAAAATGTTCCAAATTCTCCTTGAACACCCTTTAAATAATATGTCCAGATTTTAAATAAATAGAAGGTTAAATGATCTCTCTGTTCCCCTGTTGATGTTAAGTATCTTTTACAGCAAAGGTTAAAACTTGACTGACTGTTATGCTGGTGGTAGAATGCAGCTGACTCTATATAAAGTGATGTCAAATGCACGAAAGAAAAAGATTTTCTATTTTTTTAATTTGTTATAGCAATGTTGGTGTAGGTGCAACATTATGAATGGTAAAGGGCCAGTGTGATCAGAGAGACATTTGGAATTTTTGTCTAAGTGACAGCAGCATTATTCAACACCACGCTTAGACAAAGATAACTCATACTGGATAACTTTTTGAAATACAGCCTTTTTAGGAAACAATGAAGTGGGAAGGGAGAAGGGGAAAGCTCTTACAGACATCTAAAACCTCTCAAATTTTCCAGGTAATGATTAATTCATTTAAACCAAAATCTGTGTCAGCCCTCACATTCCAGGGTATTCTGCCACCAAGAAATTATCAACAGCCCCATAAAAATATTTGGGAATCTCTGCAAATTGAGTCCTATCTCCCTTGATGGGGAAGGGACGTTGAAGCCTCATTTGCAGGGAGAGTGCTTGACCTTACCCACAAACCCCTTGTCTCATGCATCAAATCATTACCTTAAAGGCAGTCCTGCATTCCAGAGGCAGGAACTACCACCAGACCTCTAAAGAGTTAGACTACTTAGTATCATTTTTTAAAAGTAAATGTAAATTTAAAGAAAGCAAGGAGAATAAAATGCATCTCTTAAAATATTAGTCGTCCAAGAAGAGTTGCCCCTCTTTCACCTACTGCTTGTCTCACTTGATTTCTTTTTGGATAACATGCTTAATAAGGTTTTGTATAATATCCTGAAGGTGGTGACTGTTATGGAAGAACAGTAAAAGCCTTATGGAAAGAGAGAAATGTAGCTTTATTAACATATTAAATCTCTACACTTACTTATTCCATAGTAACTTAAGCTTTATCCAAATCTATATTCAGTGTTTTAGGTTTGACACATTAGGCCCATGAAGACCTTTTTATCAATAGATACAAGGAGAAATTTATTTATTTATTTATTTTTTCCTGGTGGCACGTTTAACTTATTTACCTCAAGGGGCCAAATACTGATTGCTACACTTTGTCTCAACTGACATGACCAGGACTGGCTCCAGGATTTTGGCCGCCCCAAGCAGCCAAACAAAACAAAACAAAACAAAAAAAAGCCACAATCGCGATCTGCAGCGGCAATTCAGCGGAAGGTCCTTCGCTCCGAGCAGGAGTGAGGGACCGTCCGCCGAATTGCTGCCGAACAAGTGGACGTGCCGCCCCTCTCTGAAGTGGCCACCCCAAGCACCTACTTGGTAAGCTGGTGCCTGGAGTCGGCCCTGGACATGACCATTAAAGGTTATGTGTGGAGGTACACGGAAAATTTTGAGGGCCTCCAAACTGCCTGTCTTTTCTTGACTGGTCATTTTTAATTATTGGAAAAGCTGTATTTTCACTTGATTTGGATAACCTAAACCTTCAGAACACTGACGGTCAAGAGCTGTTGAAGGTAATGTGCAAGAGTAATTTTTTGCCCTATTTACAATGAGGTTTTCTGGGCTGTGCTTAACAGCTGATGCTTGAAGTGCTTAGGTACTCAGTGAAAACTTTACTGCATTCCTTAAACAGTCAAAACTGCAACTAAACACAATGTTTTCCTCTTCCTTTGAAAACAATAAAATGATTACTGCTATTCTGTATTTCCTTCTTGCTCTTTTTTGGATTTTGAATAAGATGCCTCCTTGTCCTTCCATATATTCTTTTGTTCTTTCTTTCCCTCTTCTCTTCCCCCACTCCCTCCCATTCTCTGTGAGTTTGTTTATTAATTATTTTTCAGATGGCCTAGATTAACCTATTTCATGAGGTTTTTGCCCCATGATATTTGAAAATCATCATGACTGTCCTTTTAGCATCTCCTTTTTATGTCATTTAAGAATTTTACATTTACATGTCAGTCTCAATTTTTCACATAGAGGAAGGGCTATTGACTTAAACAAATACTTGATAAAGAGCTTAGATGACAATCTTAGTTATTAATACCATTTTGTGAAAGTTTTTGGAAGGAGAGCAGTGGAAATCAAAATTTCTCTATAATGAGCTCAGTTCAGATTTAACCTTTGGAATGTATTTTAGCTAGAATGATACTCTAAATGTCCTAATTAAAACCATTGGAACTGCAGCAACTAATTTACTACTTTGCACTTCTCCTTCTGCAACCACAAAGCTTTTATTTTATGGCTTTTCCCTCTGCTTTGGTCATGTACAGCTTCAAAGTAGAGGTGGAAAGAGAAATAGCAGTAGATGTGTAAAATTCCAAGCAGAATAATCTAACAGATTATTCCTTTTTTTTTTCTTCCCCACAACAGCATGAAGAGAATAGCAAGATTTTTGAAACATATCTAACTTTAGAGACTTAGAATTAAGGAACCTCTCCAGTATTGCCTCCATAAATGTATCTAAAATCCTTCATGCATCTTTTTTGTTTGCTTGCTTTCCCTGAACACTTAAAGTAAGATTATTGGCACAATATAAGATTTTTTTTGGGTGCTGGTTCATTGTTCTCTTATCTGTGATATTTTAAAGATCCACTGGCTGTGCTTTTATGCTCCCTTTATTGCATTTGTCACAAGTCAAAGTTACTGTGTGCTATAATAAAACTCCGAATACTCGTCTAACACTTCCATTAATTCCAGAGTGCTGAAGAAGGCTCCACTTGTTGTAATGTTGTTTCTAAATGGCACAAGGTGAACTCTTCCAGACACACTCTGATTTTTCTCTAACTCCCAAGAACCTTTCTTGTCTGGTCCATGAATCCTGCTGAGAAGTTCAGAAGATAGATAAATTTGTTAGTCTCTAAGGTGCCACAAGTACTCCTGTTCTTCTTTTTGCGGATACAGACTAACATGGCTGCTACTCTGAAACCAGTAGAAAGAGGATTTTTTTTGAGTCTGATTCTTTCCCAGATGCTCCTGCCCTTCTATCCAGAGTCCTCTCAAGATTCAGATGGGATATAACACCCTATCATATGCCCCTCCTCTCTGTTAGCATCACTTTGGGTAATCTCACCTAGTGTCAAGCTAGCCCCACTGTTCTGGGAAAAGAAATCAACAACCTAAAAATATAAGTGCTGTCATACTGGGTCAGATCATGGTCCATCTTGCCCAGTATCCTGTCTCTGACAGCGGTCTGTACCAGAGCTTCAAGGGGAGTGTACAGAACAGGATAATAAGGGAATGCTTCACCACTGTCTTCCACTCCTCCAGGGAGTCAGAGGTTTACAGTTGCCCTGAGAATGGGATTGCTTTGCTGACCATGTTGGCTAATTGACCTATCCTCCGTGAATTTAGCTATGCTTAGTTTTTTAACCCAGTTATACTTTTGGCCATCACAGTATCCCATGGCAATGAGTTCCACAGGTTAGTTGTGTGTCGTGTAAATAAGTACTTCCTCTTGTTTGTATTAAACTTGCTGCCTATTAATTTCGTTGGGTGACCCCTGGTTTTTGTATTGTGGAAAAAAAGGTAAATAACATTTCTATAAGCTTTTTCCACATCATTCATGATTTTACAGAACTCTGTCGTATCCACCCTTGAGTTTTGACTTTTCTAAGATGAACAGCACTAATCCTTTTAGTATCTCTTCGTATGGAAGCCTTTTCTTACCCTTAGCCCTCTTTGTTGCACTTCTGTGAACCTTTTCCACTTATACTATATCCTTTTTGAGATGAGGTGACCAGAACTGGACACAGTATTCAAGGTATGGGCGCACTGTTGATTTATCTAGTGGCATTATGATATTTTCTGTTTTTTATCTATCCATTTCCTAATAGTTGCTAGCATTCTGCTAGCTTTTTTAACTGCCACTTTTTTTACACTGTAGATATGTATTCAGAGAACTGTCCACGATGATTTCCAGACCTTTCTTGAATGGCAACATCTAATTTAGACCCCGTTGTTTTGTATATATAGTTGGGATTATTTTGTCCAACGTGTATTACTTGCACTTATCAACATTGGGCAACAAAATGTAGATGAAATGCAGTCGCCCAGTTTTGTTAAATACCTTTTTAACTCTTTTTATTCAGCTTTGGACTTAACTATCTTGAATACTTTTGTACTGCTGCAAGCTTTGCCAATTCACTGTTTACCTCCATTTCCAGACTATTAGTGAATATGTTGAAGAGGACTGGTTCCAGTATAGATCCTCGGGGGACCCCACTGTTCACCTCTCTCCATTGTGAAAGCCAATCATTTATTCCTACCCTTTGTTTCCTATCTTTCAACCTTGAGAGGAGCTTCCCTGTTATCCCATGACTGCTTAGTTTGCTTAAGAGTCTTTGGTGAGGGACCTTGTCAAAGACTTTTTGAAAATCCGAGTACACTGTATCGACTGTATGACCCTTATCCACCAGCTTGTTGACACCTTCAAAGAATTTTAATAGATCAATGAGGCATAGCTTCCCTTTACAGAGGCCGTGTTGACTCTTCTTCAACAAATCATGTTGATCTATGTTGATTATACAAGAATGAATTGATAATTCTTTTATTTACTATAGTTTCAGCTAACTTGCCTGGTACTGAAGTTAAGCTCACCAGTCTGTAATCATCAGGATCTCCTCTGGAGACCTTTTAAAAAAATCAGTGTGCCTGCTAAACCCAGGGTTGTGAGCTCCCTCCTTGAGGGGGCCACTTAGGGATCTGGGGCAAAATCAGTACTTGGTCCTGCAAGTGAAGGCAGGGGACTGGACTTGATGACCTTTCAAGGTCCCTTCCAGTTCTAGGAGATGGGATATCTCCATTAATTTTTACCTTCCAGTCATCTGGTACAGAGGCTGAGTTCAGTGATAGGTCACATACTACAGCTAGTAGTTCTACAGTTTCATATTTGAGTTCCTTTAGAATTCTTGGGTGAATACCATGTGGTCCTGGTGACTTATTACTGTTCAGTTTGTTCAAAAATGTCTTCTGTTGACAGATCAATTTGGGACAGTACTTCAGATTTATTGCCCCAAAAGAATAGCTCTGATCTGTGTATCTCCCACACATTCCCTATGGTGAAGACCGATGCAAAGAATTATTTCAGCTTCTCTGCAGCGGCCTTGTCTTTCTTGAGTGTTTCCTTAACATCTTTGTCATCTAGTAACCACACTGCCTGTTTGGCAGGCTTCCTGCTTGTGATGTACAGTGAAACCCCGCTATACTGCGATGTTTGGGGTCCAAAAAATTTCATCGTGCTAAATGCAGGGTCGCAGTATGGCGGGGTTTCAAGTCGTCAGTGGTCCCCAAGGTAGTGCATTGATGTGCGCCGCCTAGTGCCCCTAGTGCCCAGCAGGGGAGAGAAGCTGCGGCCCCGCGCCTGCTGGGGACAGTGAGCGCCGGCGCCTGCAGCCCTGTTGTTCTCTGTCCCTGGCAGGCGTGGAGCCACGGCTTCTCTCCGGCTTCAAGAGGAGCCGCGGCCCCGTGCCTGCTGGGGACAGAGCTCCAGGGCTGCGGGCTCCTCCCAGCCCACGGTTCCACCCCTTTCTGCTCCTTCCCTGGGGTGCCACTCAGGGTCCCCCCATTCCACCCCCCCCCCCCCGCCGCCCCCCCACCCGTTTGCTACTTTATGTCCTCCCCCCCCCCCACTGCGGCCCCAAGACCGGAGATGCCCTGTCCCCCCCTTCACAGCCTGAGGCCGCAATGGGGAGTGAGTGCCCCCCCCCCAAGCTGTGAGGCTGCCTCCTGGGACCGCAGTGGTGGGGGGTCCCAGTGCTCGGGCCTCTGCCGGGGATGGGTTGGAGCGCTGGGGGCTTCCCCTGCCCCCTCCCCACCTTCTGCTGGAGACACTGTCAGGGAGGAGCGGGGGGCCCCCAGTTGACCACTGCCTCTGGGTGCTTCAGCGGCGCTCTGGACGCTTTTTTTTTGCTTGGGGCAGCCGGAGCCACCTTATGACCGCATTACATCCGAATTCGCGTTATCGCGGGGCGCATCATACCAGGGTTTCCCTGTACTTAAAAAAATTCTTATTGTTAATTTTTGTGTCTTCAGCAAGTTGATTCTCAGATTCTTTTTAGGCCTCCCTTTCAATACTTTTACATGTTACTTGTCAGAGTTTGTGCTGCTTTCTATTTTCCTTATTAGGATTTGACTTCCAAATTTTAAAGGATGCTTTTTTACCTCTTATGGCCTCTATTACTCTGCTGTTTAGCTATGGTGGCAGTCTTTTGGTCTTCCTACTGTCTTTTTTAATTTGGGGTCTACTTTTAATCTGAGCCTCTGTTATGGTGTTTTTAATGCTGCTTGCAGGCATTTTACCCTTGGGACTGCTCTTTTTAACTTCCATCTAACTAGCATCTTCATTCTTGTATAGTTACCCTTTTTAAAGTTAAATGTTACTGTGGTGGGCTCTTTTGGTATCATCCGCTCTACAAGGATGCTAAATTTAATTACATTATGGTCACTATTACTGAGCATTTCAGCTATAGTTACCTCTTGGACGAGATTCTGTGGTTCACTTAGGACCAAATCAAGAATTGCCTCTCTCCCTTGTGGGTTCCAGGCCTAGGTGCTCCAAGAAGCAGTCATTTATGGTGTCGAGACATTTTATCTTTGCATTACATCTTGCAGTGGCATTTACTCGATCAATATGGAGATAGTTGAAATCACCCCTTATTATTTTGGTTTCTGGTTATGTAGCCAATCTAACCTCCCTTAGCATTTCACAATCACTGTCACCATCGTGGTCAAGTGGTCGGTAGTATATTCCTGCTGCTATATCTTCTTCTTCAAGCATGGAATTTCTGTTCATAGGGATTCTGTGCTTCAGTTTGATTCATTTCATATTTTCACCTTATTTGACTATGCTTTTTTAAACATATAGTGCCACTCCCACACCAGCATGATGGACTTTGCCATTCCGATATACTTTGTACTCTGGTATTACCATGTCCCATTGATTATCCTCATTCCAAGTTCCTGCGATGCCTATTATAACAATATCCTCCCTATTCTTCCCCATACAGTACTGTATGTACAACCGGTAGGGCTAGAAGACCACATCCAGCAGGGGAGACATAGAGGGGCTATGATGTGAGGCTAGCATGAAAGAAATCCCCTTAAAGTAGTACCCGAGTGCCCCCACCACCCAATGGATTACCAGACATTTTTCCTCCACAGTGGAGTACCTAGTTTAATTAGGTAAAATTTCCTAATGAGGATATGGGTGCTTCTGGTGTGGTCAGACTGTAAGAGGATGGCTCCAAATCTCCTCTTGAGGTAACCAGAGTGGTGAAGAAAGAAATCCAAGCAGTAAATATGATTTCAGCAAGAGGAAGGGTTCCTTTTATTTCTCGCTCTTTTCCAGTGCTAATACTTCTCATTCAGGTATCTAACTTCAAAAATAAAAAGGTACTCAAGAAGCCTAAATTATATAGTAGGTATTTAGCTTTGTGAAGGGCTTCTGGTTTTAACTTTTTCCAGTGTTTGCTAAGAAAAGAGTATTTAAGTGGGGGAAAGGGGGAAATAAATTTTAATCTCCTTGCCAACCAGATTTTTTTTTTTTTTTTACTTCTTCCATGCACGTTTGGTAATAATTATGAATCATGAGAGTAATTAAAGAATAGTTGTGCAATTTATTATAAAGCAATAAGCTTTTTATAAAAAAAATTGACTTACAGTTAAGTAGCCTTTCTTTTTCTGAACACTTTTCAAAGAATTTACTTACGCAATTTCTTTGAACATAATATAAATTAAAATGAGATTTAGGCAAGGACTAGAACTTGTGATCTGTGAAGTGCCAATCAGAAAACACAGAGCAGAACAACTTTCTAGAAGGAATGCACACACTGATAAAATAACATGCTGCAATTTAAAAGAATGCCTACATTTTAATTTTTGAAATGTATAGTCATTTGAATTTGGTATCAAGAATACAAAGTGTTATTGCTTTGCAGCTGGCAGATATACCATCAAACGTCACTCCTTAAAAAAGAAAAGTCTGAGTGTGAAACTTTAACAGTGCTTTCACATTTCAAAGGGAGAAGCTCTTGAACTTTATTTAGCATTTTCCGTTTTCAAGGAGCTGTACAGACATTAATTAATCCTCCCAATAACCCTGCAAAATTGCATTACAGCTTCTTTTCAATTTTCCTATATAGAGCTTCTTGTAGTGAAGAGAAAAAGGGGCAGGCCAAAAGGGTCAACTAAGAAGTTCTGCGCAGATGAAGAATCAGCAGAAAACAGTAACTGCATTCCAAACGAGGAAACACAACAAGGGCCAGAGGAAGGAACAGAATTGGCTGAAGTTTTACCAGGCAACTTGGAATGCCGGAAATGTAGTCGGAAGTTCTCTAACCCACGTCAGCTAAGAAAACACATCTGCATCATTGTTTCAAATGAAGGAGAGGAAGAAGGAGATCCAGGTAAGCAAATGTCTTACAAAAGGACATGTAACCATGTGGACCAATCTTCTTCCCTTTGAATATGATATGGTAGATAAAACTCCTAATACTAGACTGTATTGTTTTTAAATTAGAGTGGAATACTGGGTTTAGATTTTGTTTTCCATTTAGACTTATATCTACTTGATAATCCCTTCAAGTCATTATGTGGTGGGCACCTGCTGATGATGACTGAAGCGGAGATTCTTCTTCAAGTGCTTGCACATGTCCGTTCCACCTAAGGTGTATGCTCCAGTGCACTGTAGCTGGAGAAGGTTTTCCCATAGTGGTAGCTATCGGGGTGGCACCTGCACCCTCTGCATGCTTGTGCTGCTAACTGAGGGCAAAAAGGGAAAGAGCCATCCTGATTCCCTCAGCTCCTTCTCATCACCCATGATTGGTGGTTGGAGTCTGTGTGTATACTTGCTGCACTCTTTTGTCTGTCTTCTTTTAAAGAAAGTTTTTCTACCCCTTAGTGTACATAGTTTGTTAGTCAGTGGATTATTGTGATAGCAGTACTCATTTTAGACATTTGTTTCAATTTATATATATAAAATATTTTGGCTTTAAGCTTGGTACCAGGCTCGTCTTTGTCCCTGGGATTTAAGTGCTGTTCTGATGTAACAAATTTATGCCAGTCATTCTAGCTGTTTAAAGGGTTTAGGAGAGGCTCGCATAAGGCATAAGTACCCTTTCTATAGAGAGTTTAAGACCAGGTCTAAGAAGTTGAGTGAAATTCGACTTTGGCATCTCCTGATGGAGGCAGCTTTGCATCCCCACTTGGAACCCAGCCGCTCAGTAGCAGGGGTTCAGACTCCATCTCGGAGTGCACTATCAGACTCGGTGGGCTCACTTATCAGAGGGAGCTAGAGAGAAGATGTGATCCTTTTCCAGTTTCGTGAAGTGCCAGAAGTCAGGTATTTCAAGTTCCTCTAGCCAGAAGTCCACCTCTTCTTTGAGTCTCCATTAGGCACCTCACTCTCAAAGAAGAAGTCTGGTACTGAGGATAGAGCTAAATCAGACCAAGCTAGCCGCTCCCTGGTACTATATTCATCATCTAGCAGTGTAGAGGTGTAGTTTCCGGCACCTCTTTCAGTATCATTGAGACAGACTCTATTGCCAGAACCTTCTACAGCTTCAGCTTAGTCTGTGGTACACTCTATGCTCTCGGTACCAACAACTCTTGAGTCTTACATGGTGACTGGGGACCGCCTTTGACTCTTGGTTCAGGATTCATTGCTGATGCAGGAGGAGGTTCATGCCTGTCCCTGTTGTACAAGCCCCGTTACTGGGATAATCTTTGGCACCCACACTTTCAGTGCCATGAGGGTCTGGGCGCTTGCTGGATGCTCTGTGGTGCAGCAAGGCAGATGTACGGTATCTACTGGAGGCTTCTCATAGAAGTGTCTGTGACGGGTTGGATTACAGAAATCCCTTTGGGAGCTGCCACCTAATGTACCTAGACTACTTCTATTCCGGTTTTCCCTGCCAGCTTAGGACTCCAGCACCCTGTCTTGCTGAGCCAGACACTCCCGTCTGCTCCAACACAGACCCAGGGTCTGAATTGCTTGCCCCAAAGCTGCAGGTTTACCTGAAAACAGCTCACAGAAGTGTGCTTGTCTTTAGCACTCAGATGCCCAACTCCCAATGGGGTCTAAACCCAGATGAATCCGTTTTACCCTGTGTAGTAGGTCCTAGCCGGGGCTCGACCCTTCCGGACAGGAGGGAAGCCACACCGACTCACTACTGTGGGAACAAGCAGTCAGTTAGTCCCGAAACTCCGGCTCTTTGGTGTAGAGTCGGAGCAACCACAGTTAAAGCTCAGGCCCTTGACTGCAGGGGCCTGAGCGAGCAAGTAGTTCAGGAGCCCAGGCCCTGGATCAGGGCGGGGCAAACACAGTTAGCTCAGGTCCTTGCGGCAGGGGCTGAGCGGGCAAATAGTTCAAAGCCC